>NC_089581.1:164953595-165117021 GCF_019320115.1 Miscanthus floridulus | reverse complement strand
CATCTAAGAACTATACTACAAGCACATGTCATCTACTGCATTCCTCTCTACTACTAATATGGTTAAGTTAACCTATCTTATGAAAATGCTAAAGATACACCAAAACTTTACTACATTTCTTAATCACACTTAAAGCAACACGTGTTTAAACCCTAATTAATAATAGGGTGAAATAGCAACATATATTTCTGATGCGCCTAAAAATCTGAGAAATTACAAGTAGCACAATACTACCCTAAACAGACTACCATAAAAATTTTCATGGCCATTTGGATAAGTAACTATCCTACATCAAAAATGACCAAAGCTATAGCATGTAAGATGAGCCATGAAATTACTTTGTACTATGAAAAGGTCCAAACAACAGAATTAATATTTTTCCTAGGTTCTTCATAGCATATAATGACTGTACAAAAAGTACCACATGTATGTTTTATACAAAGTTTGCTCTCTATCAAAAATAACAAACATCAGCCATTAAGACACTTGAAGCTACACCTCCAAAGTTTTCCACAGCACATGCAGTGAAACATATTTTCCTTAGGAAGTACATGACATAAGAAGATGAACAAACTTGAAATCATATTTTCTGAAGCCTATATATTTTTATACACATTTTTTCAAGTTATCAGCAATTTACATGATTAAATAAAATCCTATAGAAAAGTATCTTAAAAATGACATGCAATAATTTTCCCAAGTAGATCTGGTGATAAGGAACCTAGAAAAATTTGTTTCAACAAATTTGGAGCAACTTTGAGTATCCAAATATTTTGCAAACCATTTCTGTTTTCAAATAATAATGAATAAATTGAAAACAAATCCTTTAAATGCTACTGGGCCGGCCTGCGGAAATGAACTGGCCCACGGCCACAGCCGGCCTGCTCAGACCAAGCGAAAAAGGGCGAAGCGGCGGCCTGGCTCGGGGCTCGGCCCAAGCCAGCCTGGCCCAGCTCGGCCTGGCAAAGGCCACGCCACTGCGGCTGGGCCCCGCTGGTCAGCGACCGAGAGCAGGGGAGGCGCTTCGCCGGCCGGTGCTCACCGGCGGCAAGCCCTCCCGATGGCGCGGGTGGCGCCAGCGCGTACGCCACGCCGAGCCGCAACGGCTGGGACGGAGGAGGTGGCCCGGCGGCGTGACGAGCCACCAAGCCGCGGCGGTGCGCTCGCCGGAGAGGAAGGAGACGGCCGCGCTTGATTCTTACCTCGACGACGGCGGCTGCAAGCGAACGCAAGCGAAGCAGGGAGGCTAGGCGGAGCTGCTGGCGGCGTGAATCGGGGAATGGAGGCGTGGGAGAGGTATGCTGCGGTCGAGGCAGCGGCGACGGCGGTGGCGAGCTCGCGGTGCGCGCGGGTGTGAGCTGCTGCTGCTGCTCTGCGGCTGAGAGAGCGGGAGGAGGAATGAGGAGGAGGCAGCGCTGCGGGCAGAAGAAGGCACGCGCGTGGAGGTGGAGTCAGGCCGTGGCTGCCGCGCGGCGGGCGTTGCCAGCGCAGGGCGGCCACGCGGCGAGCGCGCCCTGACGCGGTCGGGACACGCCGCGGCGCGCCAGCGGGCGAGCGAGCGCTGAGGCAGGCCAGCGCGCTGGGCTGGGCCGACGAAGCGCAGCTGGGCCAAGCGCGGGGCGAGGGAGAGGGCGGTGGGCGCGGAGCTTCACTGGGCCGGCTTCGGCTGGTGGGCCAGACACGAGGCGGCGGCCCGCGAAGGAGAAAAATTCCTTTTTCAAATAAAAATTCAAGATATTTTTAAATGCCAACTTTCAAACATTATTTTGAGCAAGAAAATGACCTCTTTTGAAAATGTACCAAAAATGAAAGTTGCTTAGAATTTAATTCCCTACAACTTTGCTTTTATGACCAAAGTCCAAATCTATCTAGATTTTAACTTATAGGATCAAAGTTAAATTTTAACTCAAAACCCTAATTTTGGGAAATTACTTTGGGAAGCAAAATTTTGAATTACTTTGAATACAAACCTTGCTCCAAAAACTGTGCTAGACAATTCTAGATGATTTACAAGCATAACCAACAGTTTCTACTCAACTAGCAAGCAAGAATTAGAGCAAAACAACTCTAATAAGTGTATGCATCATTTACTTTTCACAAACATGTTTCGTATGTTTCGAAGTAATGTTTCAGTTGTTATATGCAAGATTACGCATGTATGATGAGGATGCTTGATGATGCACGATATGTATGATTAGCAATGCCTAAATGCAGGCATAACACCGGGGTGTTACAGCCCTCCCCCCTTATAAAAATCTCGTCCCGAGATTTGGGTTACGAACCATTTGTTATAAAATTCTTCATAAGCTTTTTGTAGATACTCTCCTGTTTCCCAAGTTGCATCTCCCTCATCATGATGATCCCACTGTATCTTGTATGTTTTCACCACACTATTCCGAGTAGCACGTTCCTTAGTGTCTAACACCCGTACTGGTTGTTCACGATACACCAAATCTGATTTGAGTTGGATACCTCGAGGTTCTATTCTTTCTTCCGGAACACGCAAACATTTCTTGAGATGTGATACATGGAAAACTGGGAAAACGGTACTCATTGTCTCAGGTAACTCTAACTTGTAGGCTACCGGACCTCTTCGTTCCAAGATCTTGTATGGTCCCACGAATCTCGCGGCAAGCTTTCTTCGAATTCCAAACCTTTTCTTCTTCATTGGCGTGACTTTCAGATAAACATAGTCACCAACTTCAAACACAAGGGGTCTCCTTCTTTTGTCTGCATAGCTTTTCTGACGTGATTGGGCAGCTTTCATATTCTGCTGAATAATATGAACTTTCTTCTCGGCTTCTTCTACAAAGTCAATGCCATAATACCTTCTATCACCAGGCTCGATCCAATTCAATGGTGTTCTACATTTTCTGCCATATAAAGCTTCGAATGGGGCCATCTTGATGCTTTCTTGATAGCTATTATTATAAGAAAACTCAGCTAACTGGTAACCATGACTCCCATGATCCCTTGGAAGACAATACACAGGCTCTCAACATATCCTCCAAAACAGCATTTACTCGTTCAGTCTGACCATCTGTCTGAGGATGATAAGCGGTACTGCGAATTAAACTAGTTCCTAAGCCTTTGTGTAAATGTTCCCAAAAATGAGCCGTGAACTGTGAGCCTCTATCAGATACTATGGTCTTTGGTATACCATGCAACCTCACAATTTCTGCGATATACTTCTCGGCATATTGAGGTGGTCGATAATCTGTTTTGACCGGCAAGAAATGAGCGGTCTTGGTAAGACGATCCACAATTACCCAAATTGAATCATGTCCTTTTTGAGTAGTGGGCAAACCCGTGATAAAATCCATACTGATATCGTCCCACTTCCAACTAGGGACTGATAAGGGTTGCAACATACCAGCAGGTTTCATGTGAATGGCTTTCACTCGACAACATGTGTCACATCTGGCAACATATGCTGTAATTTCTTTCTTCATTTTGGTCCACCAATAGCGAGATCTTAGTTCTTGATACATCTTACTACTTCCAGGATGGATAGATAGCTTAGAAAGGTGAGCTTCATCCATGAGTTTATTCCTAAGCTCTCGATCCTTGGGAACCACAAGACGGTCGTCAAACCACAACACGCCCTGTTCATCCACTTTAAAGTGTTGAGACGGCTTTTCTTTTATTTTCTCTTTGATGTGGAATATCCCCTTGTCAGTTTTCTGGCCTTCTATTATCTTACTCTCCAATGAGCAACTAATCTGAATACTATGTAACACAGCAGGATGCATTAGATCGAATCCATCTTCAAGTAATGACTGCACATTCAAGTAATGTGACTTTCTGCTCAAAGCATCTGCCACTACATTGGCTTTACCAGGATGATATTGCACATTCAAGTTGTAATCTTTGATCAATTCCAACCATCTACGCTGTCTCATGTTTAGCTCTGGTTGGGTAAAGATATACTTAAGACTCTTGTGATCCGTAAAAATATTGCACACATTACCAAGTAGATAATGTCTCCAAATTTTTAGGGCGTGCACAACTGCAGCAAGTTCAAGATCATGTGTTGGGTAGTTGACCTCGTGCTTCCTCAATTGACGTGATGCATAAGCTATGACTCTTCTTTCTTGCATAAGAACACAACCCAATCCAGTCTTCGATGCGTCGCAAAACACATCAAATGGTTTCTCGATATCTGGTTGTGCTAGAACCGGAGCAGTGGTCAACAGTTTCCGCAAAGTGTGGAAAGCTGCGTCACACTCCTCTGTCCACACAAACTTGTGATCCTTCTGTAGGAGGCTTGTCATCGGTTTGGCGATCTTCGAGAAATCTGGTATAAAGCGACGGTAATAACCCGCTAGTCCTAAGAAACTTCTAATCTCAGGAACTGAGGTCGGTGCTTTCCAATTCATAACTTCTTGCACCTTACTTGTGTCGACTGAAACTCCATTCTCTGACAGAATGTGACCAAGGAAAGGAACTTCCTTCAACCAGAATTCGCATTTGCTAAACTTAGCATACAATTGATGATCTCTAAGTCTGGTCAAGACAGTTCTCAGATGCTCTTCATGATCTTTTTCGTTCTCGGAGTACACCAGAATGTCATCGATGAATACTACCACAAACTTATCCAATTCTGGCATGAAAACTGTATTCATCAAGAACATAAAGTATGCAGGAGCATTTGTCAAGCCAAAAGACATGACAAGATACTCATACAACCCGTATCTGGTGGAAAATGCAGTTTTTGGTATATCCTGTGGCCTAATCTTAATCTGATGATAACCGGATCTCAAATCTATTTTTGAGAATACCTTGGCCTTGGATAACTGGTCAAACAGAACATCAATGTGTGGCAAGGGATATTTATTCTTGATGGTCACAGCATTGAGTGGCCTATAGTCTACGCACATTCTCAACGTGCCCTCTTTCTTTTTCTTCACAAACAAAGCGGGACATCCCCATTCAGACTTGCTTGGCCGAATAAACCCCTTTTTCGACAAATCTTCTAATTGCTTCTTTAGCTCAGCTAACTCATCTGGAGGCATCCGATAAGGTCTCCTTGAAATCGGAGCTGTTCCAGGGGACTAGCTCGATTCCAAACTCAATCTCCCTATCTGGCGGAAGACCAGGTAGCTCATCCGGAAATACGTCCGGAAATTCACATACTACCGGAATCTGATGAATAGGTGTGACTGCCGTAGCACATGTAACACTTATAAGGTCTGTCCTTCGAGGCAATGGTACTTGGAAAGTACCCTCACCTAGGGGATCCTTAAGGGTAAGTACTCGACTTCCCGTATCTATGACTGCTCCCCAATCCTTCATCCAATTCATCCCGATAATGACATCCAAAACTAACCCAGGCATAACTATTAAATTCACTCGAAACTTCCTGCTACCTAATTCAAGGGTTGCCCCTCGAACCATCTGGTTGGTCAAAACATCAGCCCCTGCTGAACTTATACGGTACCCATAACCCAATTCTGTGCATAGTTGTCCATGTTTCTGTGCAAATGCTTGACTCATAAAAGAATGTGATGATCCAGAATCAAATAGAACAACTGCAGGGTTTTCGTTGACAGGAAACTTACCAGCAGTGACGGGCTCTCCCTCTGGAATTTCATCCACTGTTGTACTATGCACTCTTGCATTATAAGTCTGCTGCTTCTTCTTAGGCGGGTACGGACAAAACCTCGAGAAATGACCGGGTTGATCACAGTTATAGCAGGGTCCTCTTACTGTCCCGGCAGATCCCACAGCTCCCTTGGAACTGCCTTGTACCGCAGTTACGGCTGCTTTGTTGGGCTGTACTGCCATCTTGTACGGCTTTTGAGGTCCACGGAAATTCTGGCTTCTTGGCTGAGGTGGCCTGAATCTAGCGCCAGGTGCCGATGGGCGATAAGGAGGACGACCTCCCATAGGTGCTCTAGCTTGAGACGGCCCACCTTCGAAGGCTCTCTTGCGTGTCTTGGCTGCGGTGCTGGCGTTGTTATTCTTCTCCTGCTTCAGACAGTCGCTGATGAAGTCGTTGAATCTGACGCGGTTGTTGATACCAACATGCTTCATCATTTTTGGATTAAGACCCCTCTTAAAACTGGCTATCCTTTTAGCATCTGTGTCAACCATGTCGGGAGCATAGCGACACAAGTTGTTGAAGGCATGCAGGTATTGCGTCACGGTTTTGGTGCCCTGGTTCAATGCCAGAAACTCTCCCAACTTCATCTCGGTCAGTCCGGGTGGAATATAGACTCCACGGAAGGCCTCAGCAAACTCTCTCCAAGAAATTTGAGCATTTGGAGGGAAGGTGGTGCGATGGTGCTTCCACCACATTCCCGCTCGGTCCTTGCAATTGAAGTGCAGCATATTCCGTTTTCAGCACCTCAGTCATTCTCAACACACGGAATTTATCTTCCATCGTGTTGATCCATTCCTCAGCATCGAGTGGCTCTGTTGCTTCCTTGAAGACTGGTGGCCTGGTGTCCATGAAATCTTTGAAGCTGCTATATTGGTTCACTCCCATGCCACCACCTTGATTGTTACCACGTTGAACGTTGTTGGCGATGGTTCTGAGAAGATCCTCCATGTTCTTCTGAGATTGTTCCGTGTTGCGCTGACTCCCGAGCAGCTGTGCGAGGAACATTTCGGGGGTAAACGGGGGAGGAGGTGGCAAATGCGGTTCATGGGGAGGTTCATTGTTGTTGCTGTGGTTTCCACCACCACCACCACCACCGGTCCCCGCACCGTTGGCACCGGGCTCAGCGGCCTCATACGTGGTTCGGCGAGTGTTTGTCATCTGCATATTTCAGCAACAAGTACTGATTGAGTGACGCTGTAATAATTGCGAGTGAAGGAAAAATTATGCCATACTGAATTTACTGGAGAGAATAAATTCATACAATAAAAACAGAGGCACAACAATCGCATTCCAATTAAAACAACAGCACTTAATCGAATTACTTCAACGGCAAACATTGCGTCCATACAATCATATTGCCAGCATACATACACTGGACTTTTTATGCGTTCAGATATCGCATTCTAATATCAAGTTCCAACCATATGCCAAGTCTCATACATTCGAAGCAACATACGATAGATTACATGCCAACAAAAGAAAGGTCATCGCGACAGGACCTAGATACTAGCGCAAAGCAACTAGCCTACTCCTCGGGGCCATCGTCGGGATCGGAGACGTCACCATCGCCTCCCGGTGAAACTACAGGCTCGTTCTGGTTGTCGTCGTCAACGTCCATACCAGCGACGTTCGGTGGAGCATATGGGCCAACCCCATTGTAGAGCGCGTGAAACTCCTCGTGCAAGTAGCCGTTGTATTCCTCTAGCTCATCGACCCTCTGCAGCAGAAGGTTTCTTGCGTTCCAGGCTTCATTCCTTTCTTGAACCAACTGTCCAATCATGCGGTCTGCATTGTTGTTGGCTTGAGTCAACGTATGCACTCGCTGCATAGCTCTATCACCTCTCTCAACCGCCTGATCTCGCTGTAAGTTCATATCAGCCAACTGCTCCTGCAAGCTAGCTATAGCTCGTGCCTGTCTCTTCTTCTGCTTCTTCCCTTTGAGCTTATCCTCACTACGCAAGCCAGTCAAAGTCCAGTAGGTACTCTCGAGACCCTCATACGCTCTGATGGCGGCGAACATAGCACTCATTGCCTGGTTGTCGCTAGCCTGTCCCTCAGCTGGACCTCTGACCAATGCACTTCCTAGAGGCTGAACCCAAATGGCATCACGAGGATCATCCCTAGGAAAAGTACCAGCTAGAGCTGCAGCAAGCTCACTAGGAAATCTGCTCATAATGTCCCTGATGACACGGAAGGCTGCTCCCTCTGCACCCTCAGCTGGAGTGCGACCCTCAAACTCCAAATGCCAACCATCCCAATCTGGAGCATCACCGAGAGCAGGAACTGTGATCTCCACCACTGCAAGTCCATCATCTGCTAACTGGCTCTCATTCCAAGAGTACACCGGCTCTTGACCCTCTGGGTACCCCACATCATGGAGCACTCTCCAAAGCAAAGTCGGCATGCCAAACTCGCTCAAGAAGGTGTCCATGGTGCGGTGCTCCCTTAGGGCCAACGGACGTCGAGGTGCTCTTCCTCCGGTGGACTTACGGGCGGTCTGCTTCGTGCGGGCCATCTGTAGCAAAAGTTCTTTTATTACTTCGGGGAAACATATTTTAGGTGCTACAACTTTTATCAAGATGAGATAATCAATTTATAAGGGGAGGAATGCATGAGATGAATGAGATGCACAAGTAACATGATGTATGTACGTGTCGTACGTTCTCACAAACTTAGGAAATAAATAATTTCTAACGACGAATTCGGTGGCATAACAACGATCTCTCAATTACGTAGCTAATACGTTCTACACGATAGCGTTGTTATGTACCTGCAGAAGATCCATTTCAGCCCAATTCCCAATGAATGCATAAAAGCAGTAAAGTTTTATCTACACGCTCTACACGAATCCCCAGATACGTGTACAACGGTAGTAACTACCCGAACCATCGTCCTATTGACGGCATCGCCTCCACCGACGGAAGACCCTTACATGGGACACCTTTGTAAAACATGCGTAGAACATGTAATTACTCCAGCATCATATAAGCATTCACCCTAGATCGGCAGTGTATCCGATCATGCTCTCACAACTCACACTTACCGAGGCGTAGAGGCAAATGATCCATTCATTACCACTCAAACAAGTGGCACTCATACAATAGCACGCCGTATGAGCGACGAAAGAGAAATATGATGCAAGAACCCCAGTCAGTACTTAATTAAGCCACCTAAAGTCCTTAACTGGGCATAAAGGATATGATCACTAGGCACACTTTATAGTTTTAAAATCACGTTTTCCAAATGTCTTTTTGTTTTAAATACACTTGTGAACAGTGACACGCTAAACCATGCTCTGATACCAGCTGTGACAGAACCGACCAATTATACGAAATTAAGTAAGAAAATCATCCACTAGAGCAGACGATTTATCCAACTTAAGCTCGTATAACCCGGTAGTCCGTGAAATCACGAAGGATTTCAAACCAACTCGTGTCCCAGCCATGATCGTAGTAAGTTTAGCGGTCACCATCACATATTACATAAAAGTTCGCGGTCTCAGATACATCAGAGTTTAAACATAGTTATTACAAACCAGTTCGAATAAAAGTAGCGGAAGTCATTTGTTCAAACCACACACACACTCACGCGGAGTTTAAATACAGTGCCAGCGGATGATCATCTCCAACAAAAGCATTAGATGAGACGTAAGGAATGACCATGCCCATGGTCCTAAGCATCACCCATCGCAGGATAAAGGCAGTTGATACAGTAGCCATAGTACATCTGCCCATCTGCAACAAGTGGGAATAAAACCCTGAGTACGAGAAGGTACTCAGCCAGACTTACCCGACATAACCGAAAATAATTGACACCAAGGATTATGAAGGGCTTTATAGTAGGGTAGCTGACTCTTTTGCAGAAAGAAGCATTTTTAGCATTTCAAGAACCTTTCTAAAAGCATTATTGCCAAGTTAATTATTATTAACCTGTCAACTAGATTTGCACCTATACTAGAGTAAACATGTGATTAAGCAGATAATGATAACCAATGATCATTAAGCAACTTCCATACTGTCATATTCACTATAACTGTCCAAGTGTTCCATAACATTTACTACGATGAAGTAACTCAAGTCAAGTGCTCACTATCCAGGAGCGATGGCGATTCGAATCGATTCCTAACCAGCTGGTGATTTATTCCTTACACAAACCTCACTCACCCGCTAAAGTGAGATATTGATCACCGAGTCAACTTTCCAGGAATCTCGAGTTTGCCAGGAACCACATGTACCCGGGGGCCGACCGACTGCACTTTGGTCTTATCATCCCGCCCCCGTGTCCTACCACACCTGCTCCGGTACAGTGCGTTGCGGGCAATCTACTCGGCCCGAAAAATCTCCCAGCTTCACGGTCGGAAGGTACTTTATCCGGCCAGCTAAATGTAAGGCATGCGTTCAACATGACTCGAGGCCCAACAACGGTCGGTCCTTAATCGACACAGACGGAAACACTACAGTCCAAAACTCTGCAAGTCTCCGTCCGGTCTCAACTTCATTTAACACTTAGTTATACCATGACTTCATAGTCATCCAAGCAGATCTAGGTAACCACCTATAGCTCGCAGGTGATAGGAAATCACCCGACTTCTACCGGTCTAAGCCAGCTAAGCATTGACTTCGACTGCGGATACCAGGGTAACAAGGATATAGTATAACAAAGGTAAGCAAGGTATAATGCAGCAACGGTTGCAAACAACTCCTGAACGTAATGCATCAATTTAAAGTAAAGTATTTAATTAAATAATTGCAAACCGGGAGAAAATGCTCCGGGGCTTGCCTCTCTCGAAGGAGCTCGGACGGTGATCGGGGCACTCCGGAAGTTCCTCAACGTCCTCCTCGTCGACTTCTGGCACTTCCTGCTGCTGCACCTCGGGCTGCTCCTCGGGCTCCTCGGGTATGACGACTGGGTTCTCGGTTTGCGATCCTGTATGATGCAATGCGCGTAAGTGATTATGCAAACGGTGCATCGAAGGAGATGAATGCAATGGATATGTTGAAATGCAAGGTAGTCAACATCATCTAAGAACTATACTACAAGCACATGTCATCTACTGCATTCTCTTCTACTACTAATATGTTAAGTTAACCTATCTTATGAAATGCTTCAAAGATACACCAAAGCTGTACTACTTTCTTAATCACACTTAAAGCAACACTTGTTTAAACCCTAATTAATAATAGGTTTGAATAGCAACATATATTTCTGATGCTCCTAAAAATCTGAGAAAATTACAGTAGCACAATACTACCCTAAACAGACTACCATAAAAATTTCATGGCATTTGGATAAGTAAACTATCCTACACAAAAATGACAAGCTATAGCATGAAGATGAGCATGAAATTACTTTGTACTATGAAAAGTGTCAAACAACAGAATTAATATTTTTCCTAGGTTCTTCATAGCATATAATGACTGTACAAAAATTACCACATGTATGTTTTATACAAAGTTTGCTCTCTATCAAAAATAACAAAAATCAGCCATTAAAGACACTTGAACTACACCTCCAAAGTTTTCCACAGCACATGCATGAAACATATTTTCCTTAGGAAGTACATGACATAAGAAGATGAACAAACTTGAAATCATATTTTTCTGAAGCCTATATATTTTTATACACATTTTTCAAGTTATCAGCAATTTACATGATTAAATAAAATCCTATAGAAAAGTATCTTAAAAATGACATGCAATAATTTTCCCAAGTAGATCTGGTGATAAGGAACCTAGAAAAATTTGTTTCAACAAATTTGGAGCAACTTTGAGTATCCAAATATTTTGCAAACCATTTCTGTTTTCAAATAATAATGAATAAATTGAAAACAAATCCTTTAAATGCTACTGGGCCGGCCTGCGGAAATGAACTGGCCCACGGCCACAGCCGGCCTGCTCAGACCGAGCGAAAAAGGGGCGAGCGGCGGCCTGGCTCGGGGCTCGGCCCAAGCCAGCCTGGCCCAGCTCGGCCTGGCAAAGGCCACGCCACTGCGGCTGGGCCCCGCTGGTCAGCGACCGAGAGCAGGGGAGGCGCTTCGCCGGCCGGTGCTCACCGGCGGCAAGCCCTCCCGATGGCGCGGGTGGCGCCAGCGCGTACGCCACGCCGAGCCGCAACGGCTGGGACGGAGGAGGTGGCCCGGCGGCGTGACTGAGCCACCAAGCCGCGGCGGTGCGCTCGCCGGAGAGGAAGGAGACGGCCGCGCTTGATTCTTACCTCGACGACGGCGGCTGCAAGCGAACGCAAGCGAAGCAGGGAGGCTAGGCGGAGCTGCTGGCGGCGTGAATCGGGGAATGGAGGCGTGGGAGAGGTATGCTGCGGTCGAGGCAGCGACGACGGCGGTGGCGAGCTCGCGGTGCGCGCGGGTGTGAGCTGCTGCTGCTGCTCTACGGCTGAGAGAGCGGGAGGAGGAATGAGGAGGAGGTAGCGCTGCGGGGCAGAAGAAGGCGCGCGCGTGGAGGTGGAGTCAGGCCATGGCTGCCGCGCGGTGGGCGTTGCCAGCGCAGGGCGGCCACGCGGCGAGTGCGCCCTGACGCGGTCGGGACACGCCGCGGCGCGCCAGCGGGCGAGCGAGCGCTGAGGCAGGCCAGCGTGCTGGGCTGGGCCGACGAAGCGTAGCTGGGCCAAGCGCGGGGCGAGGGAGAGGGCAGTGGGCGTGGAGCTTCACTGGGCCGGCTTCGGCTGGTGGGCCAGACACGAGGCGGCGGCCCGCGAAGGAGAAAAATTCCTTTTTTCAAATAAAAATTCAAGATATTTTTAAATGCCAACTTTCAAACATTATTTTGAGCAAGAAAATGACCTCTTTTGAAAATGTACCAAAAATGAAAGTTGCTTAGAATTTAATTCTCTACAACTTTGCTTTTATGACCAAAGTCCAAATCTATCTAGATTTTAACTTATAGGATCAAAGTTAAATTTTAACTCAAAACCCTAATTTTGGGAAATTACTTTGGGAAGCAAAATTTTGAATTACTTTGAATACAAACCTTGCTCCAAAAACTGTGCTAGACAATTCTAGATGATTTACAAGCATAACCAACAGTTTCTACTCAACTAGCAAGCAAGAATTAGAGCAAAACAACTCTAATAAGTGTATGCATCATTTACTTTTCACAAACATATTTCGTATGTTTCGAAGTAATGTTTCAGTTGTTATATGCAAGATTACGCATGTATGATGAGGATGCTTGATGATGCACGATATGTATGATTAGCAATGCCTAAATGCAGGCATAACTCCGGGGTGTTACAGGTGCATTGCCACACACATGGCGGTGACCACCCCGAGGCAAACTCCTTCATTAGCTATGATTTTGTTTCTCGATTCGATCCACAAGCAGTCTAACACTCTTTTCCAAGCATTGCTAACCCTCAAAGTATTTTGTCAAAACATGTTAGAGCCAAGTTAGCATTTCTCAAAACATTTTTGATAAATATTTTTGCTTGCTCTCCAATGTGCACTAGGCCTAAATGCAATGCATGATGTCCAAAACCTAGTGGCACTAGATGACCAAATTTTCTAGTTAAGAACCCCTCTTAATAATACGTCCATCTATCCTAAATGTGATCACACTCTCCAAAGTGTCTTGATCACCGAAACAAAACCCCTATTTATACCTTTGCCCTGATCTCCATAGGGTTTTGTTTTTTTCTTTCTTCTTTTCCAAGTAGAGAACTTGATCATCATCACATGTGGACAGCTTCATTATTTCATGTGATCATCATCACTAATTGAGTGCCACCATGCTCCATACTTGGATTGCACAAACCTAGCTCATATCACATCTCACGACAAAGGTTAGTGCATAGGTTTCATCAATTGTCCAAAACCAAACTAGGGCTTTCAATCTCCTCCTTTTTGGTAATTGATGACAACCTATTTACAAAGATATTCAATAAAATCTTTTTGGATTCATGTTGCTTGCCCAAGCATATTACCATGTGTAAAGGTTATGGACAAGTTTCATAAACCTAAAATTGGTAGCATTAGCCCCCCCTACATATGTGCTAAGAGTTTGAATTTTAAAGGTTGCACATATGCATAGATTAGGAAGTGTGGGGAAGTAATGTCTACCAAATGAGGCTAAGGTGTAAAGAATGGACAATTTATGCATGATACCAATCAGAGTTGCCATTTGTACACCATTCTTAGCACCATTAGTAACTAGACATTCACAAAAATGAGAAAACCCCATGAGATCAAAATCATATGAATGGGTCTAGTTTTTACAAGATAAGCATAAGTCTAGTTACTCTTTCTATGCATGCTAGTGCTTCAGTCATCATTCAAGTTACTACTAGCATACACCACACAAGCATGGATACAGAATTTAAAACTTGTGCCATACAAGCAAACATATGTAATGCACATACAAATGCAACACGCAAGTTTATGAGCTTGCTCCCCTTACTTGTGTGCTTCAAATTTTAATTGATCCCCTTACAATGTCATTTCATTTGTTTGCTCCCCCTATCTCTTACTATCTTTATGAATCTTTATGAATTTCTCTCCCCCTTTGTCAACAATTAGCACAAAATATGAGCTCAAATTTTGGATGGGTTGGGGTGAAACCATATTAAATGAGGATCATTTTCTCAATTTGGTTCAATCTAGATCACTTGCAAAAGATATTTAACTTGGTTTGATTAAAGGGCAAGCTTTTTCACACCTCCAAATAAGGGTTATCATGCACCATGTTGAGTTAAACACTTATAGCTCATTTTCTAGATTAAACACTAGGTTCATAAGCCCACAAACATGTCATATGTTACCACTAGATCATTTCAAGCATACAAGCAATAGTGGTACCATACAAGTATCAAATTTATTTAATTTTCATGAATGAACCTAAGACATGTGAGGAATGACTATATGCACTAAACAAGTCCTTAGCAATGGATGAATGACATGTCAATCAACTTTACCTTGCTTTGCTTGAAGGAGAGGCATGCCATATATGGGGGTGCATCAACATATATTGGAGAAGTCAAGTATGTTTAATTCATTCCTTATCTTGCAAAACCTCTTCTCATTAAGTGGCTTGGTAAATATATCAACAAGTTGATCATCGGCGCCCACACTTTTAATATAAATATCCCCTTTTTGTTGGTGAACTCTTATGAAATGATGGCGGACATCAATGTGCTTTGTTCTTGCATGTTGAACCAGATTGTTGGTGAGCTTGATTGCACTCTCATTGTCACATAGCAATGGCACTTGCTTGAACTTGATTCCAAAATCTCTCAAAGTAGCCTTTATCCAAAGTAATTGTGCACAACAACTACCGGCCAAAATGTACTCCACTTTGGTGGTTGAAAGTGCTACACTATTTTACTTCTTTGATGACCAAGACACAAGTGATCTTCCCAATAGTTGACATGTGCCCGATGTGCTCTTTCTCTTAACTTTGCATCCCATATAATCAGAGTCTGAATATCCAATCAACTCAAATCTTGCTCCTTTGGGATACCACAATCTAACATTTTTGTATCCTTTAAGCACCTCAATATTCTCTTGGTTGCCTTCAAATGGCCTTCTCTTGGTGAGACTTGAAATCTAGCACACATGCATACACTAAACATCACATTCGGCCTTGATGTGGTCACATAGAGTAGGCTTCCAATCATAACCAATGCATCTTTTGATCCACCATATTTCCACTTGCATCACTATCCAAGTATCCATTTGTCCCTATTGGTGTACTAATTCACTTTGCATCATCCATTTTAAATTTCTTGAGCATGTCTTTGATATACTTGTCTTGACTCACAAATATACCATTCTTCAATTGCTTTATTTGGAGACTAAGGAAGTAACTAAGCTCTCCAATTATGAACATCTCAAACTCATTAGCCATCATATTTCCAAACTCCTCACAAAAATCTTAATTGGTTGATCTAAATATGATGTTATCAACATAGATTTGTAATACAAACAAGTCATTACCTATCTTCTTGGTGATGAGAGTGGTGTCAACCTTACCCATCTTGAACCTTTTATAGAGCAAGAAATCACTTAATCTCTCATACCATGCTCTAGGTGCTTGCTTCAAACCATACAATGCCTTTCTTAGCTTGTAAACATGGTTGGGCTTCTTCTCATCTTCAAAACCAGGAGGTTGCTCAAATATACTTCTTCATTGATGTAGCCATTGAGAAATACACTCTTCACATCCATTTGGTACAACTTGATGTTGTGGGCACAAGCTTGGGCTAACAAGATTCTAATTGCTTCCAATCTTGCAACCGGGGCATATGTTTCTTCAAAGTCAAGACCTTCAACTTGAGTGCAACCTTAAGCCACTAATCTTGCTTTGTTTCTTACAACTATCCCATCTTGATCTTGCTTGTTCCAAAAGACCCACTTGGTTTCAATTACATTATGATCCTTAGGCCTCTCAACTAACTCACATACTTGATTTCTTGTGAAGTTGTTTAGCTCTTCATGCATAGCATTTACCCAATCAACATCCAATAAAGCTTCATCTATCTTCTTTGGTTCAATGGATGACACAAATAAGAAATGTTCACAAAATGATACCAATCTTGATCTTGTTTGTACACCTCTTGAGATATCACCAATTATAGAATCTAATGGATGATCTCTTGAAATGTTGGTTGGTTGGAACACTTGCACTTGATTGCTAGCATTTGATTGATCATTTGGTTGAGATGATGAACTAGCCACTTGTTGTTGATCTTGCACTTTGTCATCACTAGCACTTGCTTGATCATGATCATGAGAACCACTAGCTTGCACATTTGAGTTAGAGAGCACTTGATTCTTGTCATCTTCTACATCAATCACCTCTCTAGGCCTTATATCACCAATGTCCATGTTCTTCATTGCATTGACCAATTGAGTGCCTCTCACATCATCTAGATTCTCATCTTCCTCTTGGGAACCTTTGGTTTCATCAAATTCCATATCATGAACCTCCTCAAGAGTACCACTAGCCAAATTCCAAACTTTATAAGCCTTGCTAGTAGTGGAGTAACCAAGCAATAAACCTTCATCACATTACTTCTCAAACTTACTCAATCTTGTGCCTTTCTTCAATATATAGCATTTGCAACCAAAAACCTGAAAGTATGCAATATTGGGCTTTCTATCATTCAAGAGCTCATATGGGGTCTTCTCCTTCAATAGATGATAATATAGTTGGTTGCTATAGTAGCAAGCCATGTTGATTGCTTTGGCCCAAAATGAATGACTCACATTGTACTCACTTAACATTAATCTTGCCATGTCAATCAATATTCTATTCTTCCTCTCAACTAGGTCATTTGATTGAGGAGTGTACTTGGCCGAAAATTAATGGATAATCCCAAACTCATCACATAAATCATCAACTCTTATGTTCTTGAATTCACTTCCATTGTTACTTCTCACTTTCTTGATAGTTGTTTCAAACTCATTGTGAATTCTCTTGATGAATGTCTTGAAGGTTGCAAACACATCACTTTTGTCAATAAAAAAGAACACCCACATATATCTAGTAAAATCATCCATAATCACAAATCCATATTTGTTTCCACCAATGCTAGTGTATGTGGTTGGTCTAAACAAATCCATCTACAACAACTCAAATGCCTTTGATGTACTCATTATGCTCTTCTTAGGATGTGTGTTGCCAACTTGCTTTCCGGCTTAACATGCACTACATAGCTTATCCTTCTCAAATGTGATATCTTTCAAGCCTCTAACTAGATCTTGCTTAATCAATTTGTTCAATTATTTCATTCCAACATGACCAAGTCTTCTATGCCATAACCAACCCATGCTAGACTTAGTGAGCAAACATGTTGATAATTGAGCTTCACTAGCATTAAAATCAATCAAGTATAGATTCTCATATCTAAAACCTTTGAATATCAAGTTAGAACCATCTATACTTATGATATCTACATCATCAACTCCAAATATGCACTTGAAACCAGGATCACAAAGTTGAGCTACCGATAATAGGTTGAAGGTCAAGCTCTCTACTAGTAGCACATTGAAAATGCTCAAGTCATTAGATATTACAATCTTACCAAGCCCTTTGACTTTGCCTTTGCTATTATCACCAAATGTTATACTATCAATCCCATTGTCATCATTTGAGTTGATTGAATTGAACATTCTTGGATCACCAATCATGTGTTGTGTGCACCCACTATCAAACACCCAATGCCTTCCTCTGGCTTTATAGTTTACCTACAAAAGAAAATCAATTTCTTTTAGGTACCCAAACTTGCTTGGGTCCTTGAAGGTTACTTACTAAGGTCTTTAGTACCCAAATGACTTTCTTCTTTGAGCCCATAATAGGTGTACCAATGAACTTAGCCTTCACACCATTCACACTCTTGGTAAGCATGTAACAAGAATCAAAACAAATTAAGGATACATTAGCATTGTTCTTGTTCTTGTTCTTTATGCAAGATTGCTCTAAGTGTCCTACTTGCTTGCATCTATTGCAAAACCGACCATTGCTCTTCACAAAGCTAGCTTTAAGAGTAGCAAAGGCTGGTTTGCCTTTCTTAGGGGTATAGCCCAATCCCTCTTTGTTAATAGAGAACCTTTCGCTACCCAAGCACTTTAGCAAGTAGGCGTCACTGCCATAGGCCTTGCCTAGGGCATGAGTGAGCTCATCTAATGGGGACGGGGATCCCGATATTCTGTTAGATAGTGGTAACTATCATTATGGCGGAGAATGACACATCGATCTGGCTTCAGATCGAAAGATCGAACACTGCAATCTTAGCACCACAACTCATCTAGTTATCAACCAAGACACGAATCCGGTTGACCTCGCCAAGAAGTCTAATCCTTGCCTGCGCAATGAAGAACACAAGTAAGAACAAGAAAGAAAGCAACCAAATTGTAGATAAATGATTAATCTCACAAAGTTGGGGTCGCACAAACCGATGAACGGTGAAACTGTTTTTGATAGATTAATCTAAGCAAAACCCAAAACCTAATGATGGCAGTGGTGTATGATTATAATGGTCTTAGGGTCGTCACCTACCCTGGACGCACCCCCTAATGGGCCCAAACACAATACACGGTCCAACGGACCAAAAGACGGTGTCGCAGCACCCTAGCATGTAACACCCCTGGTGTTTAGCTTCCACATTTGCACTGCATTTCATGAACATGAGCATCATGCATCCCTTCGTGAACTTATATCACATGAAACATGATTTCGAAACATTGCAACATGCTGTATATTTCATGTGTATTGTCTCTTTTATGAAATGTAAAGTATGCAACACTTGAGTGCAACATGTGCCACTCACTTAGTGAAACAAGATTAGTTAATACTATGCAACAAGATCATGAAACATGTGAAACATGACTATGAAACATTTGCAACATTTCTTGTGTTTTTCATTGTTTCAATACATGTGATGCTTGATTCTTGTGTGACCAATGTGTGGTGTGGTTAATAATCATCCTAAGTAACTTAGTTACACCTAGAATGTCATTAGGAACAATGTTCATGTGGATCATTTTGCCTAATTAGGTTTCCAAGTCATGGTTTGACCAAATTTGAACCCTGAACCCTTTTGTTTGACTGTTTAAGAAGTGTGGCTTAGGATGTTTGCATGTTTGACCAACCTAAAGCAAAGTTGCAGCAAATTTAATAAGGAACAAACTTTGTTTAGAAGCCAAGTCATGAAAATGTGCACAACATGCTCAAAAGGGTCCCACAAGTTAGTTTTGAGATCTATTTTGAAACTCTGAAAATTTTCTAAGTCACAAAGCAAGTTTCAGTTTCATGAGCTGATGTTTGGAGCACTGTATCTCACTAACCAAGCCAAATTAGCTCGAGCTCCAATTAGCAAACTTGTAGTACTCACGTAGGCCTCCAACTTTGTTAACTACAACTTACCCTGGATCGCCACGGATTGAGAGATCTATTATCGACAAGTTTCGCTGTCAGTCGGCTCGTTGGATACTGAAACGAAAAATTCAGACGCTACAGTGCTCAGGCGATTTAGAACTTGGTGGCCGTGTGTACGCCGCGCGTCGACGGCCGACTGACCGCCTAGGCCACGCGCCGTGGCTGGCCTGAACCCGCTGCTGGTGTTCTCCACTTGAAGCCGCAGCGCACGCTGTGAGCCTTCCAGCGCCACCATTCCATTTCTTGCTTTCTTCTTTCTCCTTCGCAACAGAGTAGCGCAGCTTCGCCTTGCCGCTGAGTGGCTTCGCCGTCGTCGTAGCCAGCGCAAGCTCGCACCTCTTCGCCCACTCGCCACCTCCATAGCTCCTCCACATTTCCACCATCACATCGCACCCAAGGTCGCTTGCTAGCCGCGTTCGGTAAGCTCCCACGCCACGCACGGTCTCGTCGGACTTCGCTGCCGTGGCCCGTCACAGTGGCTGGCCCATCTCCAACCACCATGGGTCCCGATAGGGGGTGATTTAGAGTCACATTGGGGTGGGGAAACCAGGTGTAGCCATGGATTGAGCTATCTCAGTCGCCGTTGGTGGCTCACCGTTGGTCTGCACCACCGTGCCGCCATTGGCGCCGTTGTCGTCCTTAACACCGGCAATAGGCCGAGATAGGTAGCTCATTAGGCGCGTATCGTCGGTAGGAGCACGCCGGTGCCGTGGTTTCGCCGGAGTCCTCACCGTCGGCGAGCAAGACCACCGTCGCGCCATCAAACGCGCCTCCCCTGCTTCGCTGTCGCTGACCAGTGGGTCCGGCTGACGGCCGGGTCCCACACGTCAGTGACTGTGTAGTTCATAGGGCTAGTTCAAAAATGCAGTTTTGAATGCTGATTTGATATTTTTGTATCTCCTGTTTTGTAGATCCAAATTGGATGGTTCCAATTTTGTTAGACTCACTGTTAGGTCTAGTATTTAAGAAAAATATGTCTTGAGCACATTATGTAGAAATTTTGGATGAATTAAATAGGAACTTGAAAAGTGTTTTTGAATGCATGCAAACTTGTTTAAATCATATCTTGAGTTTCTGTGATCCAAAAATTATGAAATTTTGTGGGTAAGCTAGTCTTGTATAGTAGAAGCTATGGTTGAAATTTGAGAGTCATTGCATGTGTAGTTTTTGAGTTATAGAATTTCCTTTTATCATTGGGAGATACTTGTGTGAATTTTTGTAAATTATCTATGAATCCTATGGCCATGAAACTTGGTAGGTAGTATCTTGGTACCTTATAGATGCTAGGAAAAATATGAAATCTGTTGCTTGACACTTTTCACTAAGGTTTCCTAATTATGCCATTTTAAGCCATTCTGCCTTACCATTTTTGTGTAGGCTGTTGTACTTACTAAAATAGTGTGAAATTTTTATGGTAGTCTACTTAGGGTATGTAGGGTCTACTGTAATTTTTGTAGATTTAATGGTGTAGTTTTCATATATGTTTACTATTTCCTCTAATTAATTAAATAAATTAAGAAAGGTATTAGAGGAAATGTTTTGGGAATGAACACCCTACTTTCTGGTGTTCTTGTTATATGTGTGACATGTGAGTAGATTTAGTGTCATCCAATTATATGTTTACCTCATGAGTTACTAAGTATTTCGTTTGCATTATGTCCCTCTGGACAGATCTGGGGACTTTAGAAAGCTCCCCACGATATTTTGGTTTTCTGTAATTGTAATGAATACAAGAGTTGTAGATAATTTATGTATCTAGCTCATGTCAAAATTTGAGGGCATTTGGCCTAGTAGTTTAGAAACTACAGCTGTTTAAAGTTAGGTTGCAGATTTTGCTTATTCTCTGCCTTGTGAGGATAGAATTCTGTTGATTTATGAATTCGAACTAGCAAAGGTTTGAATCATACTTTGAGGTCTGAAAATGAATTGCATACAATTTCATAAGCTTTCCAGATTATGTTGTTGCATGTCATTTGGAATTATAAATCTCCAGTTATGGCTAGTTTACTGCACCGCTACATAGTATTCATTTTGCTGAAATACAATTGCTTGAGTGTATGTGGTTGCAATGTTCTCATTGATTGTTTAGGGGTTAGCCTAACTTAAGAATATGCTTAGGTGCAGGTGCTAGGTCATTAACTAAAGATGAGCAATTATACATTAGGTTGTATAAACTTGGTAAGTAAAGTGATTTGAATAGGGCTTAAGTTGGAATATGCAAACTACAGCGAACATGTGCATTCCCCGAGCATCCCTGACATTCGTTCATGTGCATCCATGATATTTATCTTACGCATTCATGCAATAGGTGTGCCGGAGGGAGTGATGTTGCTGAAGTTTGAGGGAGCCAACCAGGAGGAGGAACCCGAGGTGCAGGAACCCAACGAAGCAGTCGCCGCGGAGGAATTGCCCGAGTGCCCTGACCACCAGCCTTCCTCGTTCCTGAAAGGCAAGCCCCGGAGCATATTAAGCCTCCCATGTTTTTACAAATACATTGAGTATCTTTTATTGTTGATGATGCATTAAGTATAGGAATTGGTTGGAACCAATTGCTGCATTATATATCCTTCCTTGTCCAGATATCGCACTGGAATCCTATTTAAGTTCAGGAACGGGTTAAATGCTTAGCCATGCTTAGTGCGGTAGAAGCCAGGTGATTTCCTGTCACCTGCGAGCTTTAGGATGAGGTGGATCATGGTTGGCTATATTTGCTATCGTGGAAAAGAACCATGTGAATAATGAATTAAGACCGGGCGGGGTCTTGTGTAGGTTTGAACATAGTGACTCCATCTGAGTCATTTAAGGACCGATACGCTGTACGTCCTCATGTCATGTTGAACGCAGCCTAACACTTAGCTGGTTGGATAAGTCATTCTGACCGCGAAGCCTAGTAGCTCGATTTAGGCTGGGAACGCGAGCAGTGGCAGCACTCTGGAGGTAGTAAGGATGTGCAGAGAGCCATTGGCATAAGTCCAAGGCGGGTTAGAGTCTCGAACAACCTTGGCAGAGTGGTTCTCTGAGAATGCCGATCTGTTTGGACCCACGACTCCTGAATTGTACCAATGGTGACTTGTTGCGACCCTAACGGGGGAAGCAGGGTTTGTGTTTAGGAATACCCCTCCAGCTGGATAGGAATCGATTCGAATCGCCATCTCTCCCGGATAGTGAGAACTTGACTGAGCAGCGGCAACATAGATTCAATTAATTTAACGATATGGTGAAATAGATGATGATAAGGTTGCCACAATGAATACCTGATATGGTTATTAATGTTTGCACCCTAATAAAATGATTGCTTAGTACAGGTGCTAATATAGATGATAGGTTAATGGCTAAAAAGTTACTGCTAGTTCAGGTTAAGAGTTGATCTTTATTACTTATGCTTTTCTGCAAAAAGAAAGTGTCAGCCAGCTCCACTACATTAAGCTATGCATAATCCTTGGTGTCATTTGTTTGGTTTTCGACGGGTAAGTCTAGCTAAGTACATTCCCGTACTCAGGGTTTATTCCCTCTTGTTGCAGATGACCTTCTATATCAGGGATTCTGCAAGTATTGTCTCCACCCGACGGGTGATAAAGACTAGATCATGGGCATGATCTCTTTTCTCTTATCTGAATGCTTTTGCGGTCTGTGATCAGCAAACCAATATGTGTATTTGAACTCGGTGTGTGAGTTAAACTATTTGCTTCCGCATGTTTACAAGACTTGTTTTGTAATAACAATAACTCTGTGATGATGTAACCTATTTGCGAACGTATGCGAAATGTTGTAACGTACGATATGTTATGTTGAATTACTGTGATCTTGGTTGTATGCAAGTTGGTTTGAAATCCTTCGAGATTTTGGTTGACTACCGGGTTTATATGGGCTCAAGTTTGAGAAGTTGATCGTTTCGACGATTGTTTTTGTACTTGTGCTCTTATAAATTGGTCGGTTCCGTGACATGGCAGATTCTGGAAGCTGAATTGTTTTGATGATTCTCATTGATTATGAAGGGCTTTTTATGTGAGACCACCTAGATTGTCTTCCTTATCAAATTAGCTTTCCAACCATATATGGATCGTTGAAAACAGAGTCCAGATGCATCCTGGGTGACCAGTTTAAGGCAGACTAGTCCTGGAGTCCAAGACGGGCTCGAACTTGAGTTGCTTTGGGCCTCCACCTCGGGGACTCGAACCAAATTAGCCTCGGGACTCCTTCTTGACTTGGACACCCTTGCTGGCCTCCAACCCCTACATACCATGTGCCAAACATGGTCATATGCATGAGTGTCATGTCCTCATCATCCTCCCCTTCTTGACAAAAAGCCGTCCTCAACGTTGATTGTGATTGAAACTGATCCTACACAACACAAAGGAGAACTGGGTTGTGAATACAAAGGGAACTGAAATAAGTGTGAGAAGGAACATGACCATGTTTCCAAGTTTTTAGCATGTCATCTTGCATAAAAATTTCAGCAAGCATGTAAACTCTATTATCCGAATGCACACGATGTATGTCAACACTATCTTGCAAAAGATTAGAACTAACCAAAGACAATGCAGGAATAGATGGTCTAGCAGACATAGGTATCCACCAACAATGCTCCCCTTCTTATAAGTGAACTTGTTTCTTTGAGGAACATAAGAAAATGTTTGTATTATTATGGCTGCCCTCTAACGATCATAACCTTGTACAAGAAAAATTCATATTACTATGAATGTATACTCGATGTATCATATATTGTCCCTTGTTGTTATTTTTGCTAATAACATGGTATATGTGTTTAGAAAAACAAGGTAAATCAGCATATTTAAAAAGGCTCTCCTCCAAACAATCTAGGTTACACAAAATATCAAATTCAATGTAACCCAAAGTATGTAAAGAAGACAACAGTTTGAACTCATCAATTTTAGTAGCAATATGAATAATATGTTTATTTTCAGCACAAGTGACTGGTTCCAAAACATGTAAAACTGAAGCATCATCAACCAATTCATCTTTATCACAAGGAACTTCAAGCAAATTATCATGGGATAGAGATAAATCAAGAGAGGGTTCCACTAACAATTGCTCTATGATAGCATGGTTTGTGAAAAAAATTAGTACATTAAAACAATTCTCACCTTCTATGAGTGTAGTACCATGGGCATTACCTGTGTTTTTAGCATGAGTAATAGGTGCATTGTGAAGTGATGGTTCTAAATTTGCATATGAGGTTGTGAGCTCCTCATTTTCTTCCATGTCATCCTCTCGCTTATGGACATTATCCTATAGAAGGTTAGTCATAGCAAAAGGAATAACAATAGACTCTTCCTCTAAATGGCGCACCTCAGCATATGAAATCAAAACAAGAGGTGGATTAACAAAGGTTTCTCGCATAAGGAGTTTCATATCATTCCAAGTTTGAGGTTTATCAGAAGGATCTAAAGACTCCCACCAAGATAAAGCAGAATGTCACAAAACACTAGCTGCATTTTTTACCTTCCTCCTTGGACACATAAAACGAGTAGGCAAATATGTTATCTATGGCAATTTCCCACTCCATGTACTCATCAGCACCTATACCATCATAAGTCGGTGGATATGAACAACTTGTCATTGTTAGAAGACAGAAAAAAACACAAAAGTATTATCCCTATCAAATGACTACGTGGTTGTAGTGGTGTCACTTTTCATAATAAGTGGAAGCGTCTTACCAAGCTCTTACAAAGTTCTTACCGATGCAAGCAGTGGGCGGTACAACCGGTGGCTGGTTTGTGATACCTGTGAGGCAGTGGCACCAAGACTGCAAGGGCCTTTTTTTGTACTGATCTGAAGTATATATGTGGAGCTTGGGAGACTTAAAATATGGTAGCAAGGAATAGCAATAATTTAATTTAGAAATTGCAAGATTGAAAAGTAGTCCCAAGCTAGTCTATGTCGCCAGCCTAGACTCGTCCTGGACCTAGTTCAATAAGCAACAATATCTCAGCACAAGGACTAAACAGGATGCAAGCACTTCTGATTTTTTTTTATACTTTTTTATTTTTCTTTCTGATTTTTTTGTGTGGCTTTTTTTTATGGTGCGGCTTTCTTTGGCACCTTATTGCCTTTTGCTTTCCTTTTTATCTCAGAAAGTGCCGCAAGAGAAAAAAATTACAACTCTCAAGTGCAAAGTATTTTCACAGGATCTACCACAGTTTGAAAATTAGCAGCAGGAACCTCCTGCTAAAACAAACGCTTGACCAACAATACTAGAGAGGATGGTGAACTTGATTTAAACACTAGCTACTGTGATGTGATGTTGGGCCGAGCGTAGCACCAGATTAATTTTCAAAGAAAGGAAGATGGATCCTACCGAGTTTGTACGTGAGACACTAAACCAACTATATTTATTTTTGTCCTCACGAAAGTCAATGACCAATCTTAGAGCAATCGGATAGAGATATTTTATGCTAAGAGGATCCTCAACGCATCTGCTTTATGTGCCAGGTTACAGATGGAAAAGGAAACCAGAGAGCAACTCAACGGGATGGCACAAATTCTGCTCAACAAAAAAAAAATAGGGCACGAACCAAACTAGACATGACAAACACAATGACACAGCGAGGGACGACCATTCAATAAAGCAAACTAAAATTAAAATATTGCAATGACACAACGGGTGATAGGATAGGGAGAAAACAAAGATTAACAAAAATATTTTTGTGAGGCAATTTTTGGGATTTATAGGAGAAAGACAAAACAAAACTAGGGTAATGATAAACCTGACGGCAATATCTAAAGCTCTGATTACCACTTAATGGGAATGGGGATCCCGATCTTCTGTCAGGTAGTGGTAACTATCATTGTGGCGAAGAATGACACACCGATCCGGCTTCAGATCGAAAGATCAAACCCTGCAATCTTAGCACCACAACTCCTCTGGTTATCAACCGAGACACGGATCTGGTTGACCTCACCAAGAAGGCTAATCCATGCCTACACAATGAAGAACACAAGCAAGAACAAGAAAGAAAGCAACCAAATTATAGATGAATGATTAATCTCATAAAGTTGGGGTCTCACAAACCGATGAATGGCGAAACTGTTCTTGACAGATTAATCTAAGCAAAACCCAAAACCTAATGATGGCGGTGGTGTATGATTATAAAGGTCTTAGGGTCGTCTCCTATCCTAGATGCGCCCCTAATGGGCCCAAACACGATACACGGTTCAATAGACCAAAAGACAGTGTCGCAGCACCCAGGCATATTCTAGAAGCTGACTTGTTTCATTGATTCCTGTTGATTCTAAAGGGATTTTGATGTGAGACCACTTGGATTGTATTCCTTATCAAATTATATTTCCAACCATATGTGGATCGTCGAAAATAGAGTTTGGATGCATCCTGGGTGACCAGTTTAAGGAAGACTGGTCCTGAAGTCCAAGACGGGCTCGAACTTGAGTTGCTTTGTGCCTCCACCTCAGGGACTCAAACCGAATTAGCCTTGAGCCTCCTTCTTGACTTGGACACCCTTGCTGGCCTCCTACCCCTACATACTATGCGCCAAACATGGTCATATGCATGGGTGTCATGTCCTCATCATCATCCACCTCTCTCTTGAGAGTCTCATTCTCAACCATTAGTGAGGCATCATAAGTGAAACCATCACTAGTAGTAGAGGTAGAAGTGGCAGCGGTGGTGGATGATGAGCTACAAGAAGGGTTAGTGGGAGAAACAATAATAGGTTCATAAAATGATTCTTCAATAATGTTATGCCCACATCACAAAATACTATGACCCTTTACTTATCTTGTTCAAGAAGCAAGGAGTGAGCCTTTTCAAGCTTGGTATGAGCTTTGCCAAGCTTCTGATGGGCTTCCACTAGCCTCTCATGAGTAGCATTGAGCTCATCGAAGGATTGCTCAAGAGCACTAAGCTTCTTTTGCAATTCTTTGCACTTCTTGCTTTTCTTGCTAATTATTAAGTCGGCTTGTTCTAGCATGTTCATTAGTTGTTCATTTGAGAATTCATCATCATCATCATCACTATCATTTTCACTTTCACTATCATTATTTTCACTCTCATCATATTTTACCTTAGAGCCCTTGGCCATGAAGCATGATGGAGTGTCAAATAGTAAAGGCTTATTATTGATAGCAATGCTTGCTAGAGCCTTCTTCTTGGATGCCTTGTCATTATCACTTGAATCATCATCGGTGGAGGCATCACTATCCCATGTGACAACATAGGATCCACCCTTCTTCTTGAAGGTTATCTTCTTCTCTTTCTTCTCCTTCTCTTTCTTGCTCTTCTTCTCATTATCCTCATTGTCACCATTGCAGGGATAATCCGCTACAACATGATCGGGCCTCTTGCATTTGTAGCACAACCTCACATACTCCTTGTTCTTGAAGTGATATCTTCTCTTCCTTGCACCATAGCCTTTCTTCTTCATCATCTTACCAAACTTGCGCACAAAGAGAACTAGTGCTTTATCATCACTATCATCATGAGAGCATTCTTCATCACTTGATTCTTCCTTCTTAGCCTTGCCCTTGTTCTTGTTCTTGGATGATGAAGTGCCGACCTTGAATGCCACACTCTTCTTCTTCTTGTCTACCTCCTTCATAAGCTATTCACCATCACTATTGTATTGGTCCTCAGTCATCACATCACCAAGCACCTCATTTGGAGTGACATCCTTCAATCCACCTCTAAAGATGATAGTTCTCAATGTCTTGAATCTCTTTGGCAAACACATCAAGAACTTGTGAGAGAAGTCCTCATCCTTCACATTCTCACCCAAACTCTTGAGATCATTGATGATGACTTGTAGCCTACAAAACATCTCTGGAATGGACTCATCATCCTTCATCTTGAAGTTTGATAGCTTGTCTTTGAGCATATAGAGCTTGGCACTTTTTACCGTTGAAGTGCCCTCATATGTTTCTTCTAGTCTCACCCAAACTTCACTTTCCTTCTCAAGATCTTTGATTGCTCAAACACTTTTGAATCAATGCCATTGTATATTATGTTGAATGCCATAGTATTGCATTGCTTGTTGATCTTGTCATTGTCGGTGAGATTGGTAGGGTCAATGATCACAAACTCATTCTCTACCATGTCCCACACCTTGTCATTGATTGAACCAAGGTACATCTTCATCTTTCTCTTCCAATAATCAAAAGATGTGCCATAAAAAATGATGGTTTACCCCAACATGGTTGAACACTATTTGAGCCATATTTTGCACCAAAGGTTATTAAGCCTTGAATCAAACAGTGACCACGGCTCCGATACCACTTGAAAGGTCCTAAATGGCTAGAGGGGGTGAATAGCCTATAAAAATTTTCTACAAACACACTAGAGCAAGTGGTTAGTAACCTAGCTATCATAGAACTGACCAATTTATAAGAATACAAGTACAATGGCAGCCCGCAAGCGATCGCACTGTCATACTTGAGCCCATATAAACCTAGTAGTCCGTCGAGTACCACGATGGGTCTCGATTAATGATCCACATACAACCAAGATCATATATGATTCAACATGCATGTCACATGTTACATAAAGTTCATAGATAGAGTTCATTCATCAGAGTATGAAATAAAGTTATTACAAACCAAGTTCGATAGATAGTAGCGGAAGCAAATTAAAGTTTGAAACTAGCATTTGCCAACATAGTTCAAATATAGTGCCAACTCATGATCACAATCCATAAAAGCATACAAGAAGGATTATTAAAGATGCTTGCCCAGGGCTCACTCCTCATCCACGGTGGGACAGAAGCAGTGCTTGTAATAGCCATGATAAACTATACCATCTGCAACAATGGGAATAAAACCCTGAGTACAAAAAGGTACTCAGCTAGACTTACCTATCATAAACCAGAAATAAATTGAGTCCAAGGATTATGCAAGGCTTTATAAGTGGAGGTAGCTTGATAACATTTTGCATAAAAACGATTAACTCAGTTATACAATTATACTTTGGTCATCAAGTTAATTTTAGGTATCCATCTCTAGATTAGCAACTAGGCTATGCCAAACATGTGGTATATCATTTGATAGCATACAATAGTAACCATAGTAGGTGTAGTAATTCCTTATTTATCCGAACTATCACATTCCATAATACAATTACTACGATGTTGGGACTAGCCAAGTTTCTCATTGTCCAGGAGAGACGACAATTCGAATCGATTTCAACCAGCTAGGAATTTATTCCTAACACAAACCAGGCAGACCAGATCAACAGTCACCTTAGGTCACCTTTGGTACAACTCAAGTCCACATTTTGCGGGTTCGCCCAGCGCCGCACAATCAGGGACAACTAGCTACTAGGACGTTCAGGCCTGGCCTGCTCTTGGGATCATGTCTAGCTCCCCACACATCCTTACTACCATCCAGAGTGCGCACTTTTATAGAACAGGGCCTGGCCTGAGTTGAGCTACTCGGCTTCATGGTCAGAATGAGTTATTCGGCTAGCTAAGTGATAGGCATGCGTTCAATCTTGTTAGAAGCGCCAACAACGGTACGGTCCTTAATTAGCATAGATAGAATCACATGAGTCAACCTACACATAGACTCCGCTCGGCCTCCATTTACATTATCCCATGGTTCTTTTCCACGATAGCAAATATAGCCAACCGTGCTTTGGTATCCACCTATATCTCATAGGTGATAGGAAATCACCCGACTTCTACCGGTCTAAGCATGGCAAAACATATATTTGACCCTAGACCTACACAAGGTTAAAGGTGCATGTATCTGTACAAGGTAGTTCCATGCATCAAGTGTTTCCAATTAACTCTTATAACCTAATGCATCAAACATAAAGGACACAAGTAGTATTTTGTAAAACCTGGGAGACCTAGAATGCTCCAGGGCTTGCCTTTGAGGAAAGAGGTGGGTCGGTGATCCGGGCACTCAGAGAGCTCTTCGGGAGTCTGCTCCTCTTCTCCTGGAGCTGTAGTTTGAGGAGTCTCCTGCTGACCCTCCTCTTCTTTGTTGAATTCCAACAACGTTATCTCTTCGGACGATCCTATATGCATGAGCATGAAATAAGATATCACGAATGGATATACGATGACACATGTAATATGATATAACATGATGAATGCATCTACATAAGTATTTTCAATAGCATGGTGTTAAAGTAATAACAAGTGCATCCTATTCAACTGAGTAGGTGTATATCTCTTCTCTATTACTTAAGCAACCACTTCTATAATTTATTTTCTGGACTACAAGACAATAGCTACCATAACTGGAGTTATATACATTGAAATAATATGGTTGTGAATATTCTGGAAATATTATGAAATTGTCTACAACTTTATTTTAATACCCTTAATGTGATTCAATAGTTATCTAGGTCAAACAATTCAATTAACCAAATCTATCGAGAGAGCAAGCATTTCGGATAGCAAACTTCTAATGGCCAAAACTCTTAAACCCTAAGGCCTATGACTATAAAAATTTAACACAAGGTAGATCAGTAAGTTATCTACAACTTTGTTATTAACAAGTTTTACAGAAAAGACTATTCTCATCATGAAATTATCAACTCAACCAAAACTATGCATGCAGCTATCTAGTTGAATGATAAAGCAATAATTAATTACTTGTATACAAGCAATTGCTCATAAGCCTTACTACTAACATCAGCAACTCCTTTGTATCACAAGTACCATAGAAAACATCATGGCCAAGCACAATTTATTTATTCAAATGCCATTATTAATTTAATTAGATAATTAGGGGAAATAATAAACATATACCAAATCTGCACACTAAATTCTCATAAAATCATAGTAGCTTCCAAGTGCTCCCAATAGACTACTGTAAAACTTTCATACCATTTGAACATGTATAACATCCTCTACAAAAATGACAAGCTAGTAAGGTTTAGTTTAGTGAAAATAGTTAACCCTATAGAAAAGTATCAAACAACAAATTTTATATTTTTATTAGCTTTATCCTAGTGCCATAGTACTGTACAAAAATTTGCATGGCAATATGTTACTTATTTTTATCCCTATAATTTTCCCCAGAAAACACCATTTAATAATAGATAAATAGAAAGATCCAATTTCAATCAAGTTTACTGCAAGTTTATTATTTTTCCTAGCTAGAGCATGTCAACACAAGATCATCAAAATTGGAATCATAATTTTATCACATTCCTAGCTCAAGTTATCCATTTTATAAGATTGTAAACATTCAAAAAGTACTTATCTAGCTACATTTTATTCCCCTAGAAAAATACTAGAAACAGTACATTTCATATTTTTATAAAGTACTACACTTCATCAGGAATCCATCAAAATTTGGTTCACCAAAATTGGACACTCCTAGCTCTAGATATGATTTTCCAAAGTTAGTACAAAATCTAGAAAATAAATAAAACTAAACCCTAACTGCAGTCTCTGACACCTGGGACACACGGGTTTGCGGACCCCACATGTTAGTGAACCAAAACAGGGCACGGTGGTTGATCGATGCTATCTCACCGACGGTGAGCTCTCCGACGAAACCGACCCCACCTACGTGTTCTATTCACTAACCCGCATCGACTGGTACCCATGGTGGTAGCGTAGACGCACTAGAGCTACCTCGTCGCCAACCATGGCAGCACGGCGGCGCTGCACTGAGGTATGCTGACCATTACAAGCCACGGCAAGGCCCAGCGAGAAGCGCACGAGCTTCGTGGTGATGACATTAACCTACACAGGCTACCTAGGCTAGGTGGGACACACCGATGAGGTCTATCCACATGTGTGTTGGTGTGGTGGCGAGAGCGCGGTGGCACTGCGCATCGTGTTTCGCGCTGGTGAGGCAACTATTCACTATAGGGTCATGCTACAAGCTAGGACGTACCCTAACCAAGCTCTAATGCAGAGAAAACAAATGAATACGCAAGAGAGCCGAGCAGCGGCGAGCTCATCGTGAAGGCGGCCATGGAAGCTGAGGTTCCAGTGAGGACGAGAACGGCGCTTTCGCCCTCACCGTAGCTCACCTGGCCCTGCTACTGCGTCGAGGTGTAGAGAGGAAGATGGCATAGCAGTGGGTTAGCTAGAGGCGGCAATGGTGTGGTGGCACAGGCTCTAGGCAACTGCGGAGTAGCGCTGTGGCTCGGTGGCGCTTGGTGCTTCTACGGTGAGCGCGAGAGAGAGCAACGGAGAGGGAGAGAATGCGAGCGCATGAGTGAAACAAGCGGCGCAACTTCTCCTTAAGCGCATGCTAACCCGCTATGACGAGGGCCTGACATCGGCCAGTAGCGGCCATGCAGTAGCTAGGTTCTGTCTGAGGTTAGCCACGATAGCACGACGCTGTGGCCATCAGAGCTCCATTCCAATGTCTGACAGCACGATTTGACGATGCTTAAACGCCTAATCCATGGCTAATTCACAAAAACTCTCTTAATAAAAGTTGTAGATCTACATACCAGCTCCAACATTGCTTAAGTGATCAAGGTCTCATTCGTAAAGGTTATGGAGTTAAATCATCACAAAGTTAGGTACAACAACACTATCAGAGTAGTTAGACTTAGAAAATTTCCCAAGTTTGAAAAATAGCACTGAATTGATTTTTGTGATCCAAATTCAAGCATGTTAGGAGCTGAACTAGCCTATGACCCAAAAATAAAAGTTGTTACACTACTTGAGTTCTACAACTTTGTTTTAGGGTGCATAGCCATGCAAACTTTCTAAAGTGATGTTCAACTCTAGTCCAACATACAACTTTAAAATGATGATTTACACTATAGCTATGACTTAGAGACCAAACTAGCCTTAGTCATGAATACCAAAGTTGTTCCTAGTGACATTATAAACATGTTTAAGGTATTCCTAAGGTTCCACAATCATTTTGTGCATTGGTTACATGCAAACCCTAGCATAGGCAAGGCATTTAAGTGACAACACATGCAATATAAGCAAACATAGAGATTATATTTGAAATACTCATGCTCATGAATGATCAATGATGCTTATGCTCATGCAATGCCAAGGCTAAATGTAAGCTTAACACCTAGGGTGTTACACTAAATGGCAAAATGCAATTTTACTCTAGCTCTACAAGGGTTGTGTCGTAGAACCAACCAATTTATAAGAGTACAAGTACAATGGCAGCCCGCAAGCGGTCGCACTGTCATACTTGAACCCATATAAACCCGGTAGTCCGTCGAGTACCACGATGGGTCTCGATAAACGATTTACAATGACCAAGATCGTACATGATTCAACATACATGTCACATATTACATAAAGTTCATAAATACATTTCCATCATTAGACTATGAAACAAAGTTATTACAAACCAAGTTTGATAAATAAAAGCGGAAGCAAATTAAGTTTTGAAAGTAGCATTTGCCAACATAGTTTGATACAGTGCCAACATATGATCACAGTCCACAAAAGCATGTAGAGGGATTAATAAAGAAGATTGTCTAAGGCTTACTCCTCATCCACAGCGGGATAGAAGCAACTCTTGCAATAACCATGATACACAGTGCCATCTACAACAATGGGAAATAAAACCCTAAGTACGAGAAGGTACCCAGCTAGACTTACCCATCATAAACTAGAAATAAAATGACTCCAAGGATCATGTAAGGCTGTATAAGTGGAGATAGCTTGACAACATTTTGCATAAAAAACAATTAGCTCAATTATACAATTATAAATCTATTATCAAGTTAATTATGACTATCCATCTCTAAATTAGCAACTATCCTGTGCCAAACATGTGGTATGTCATTTTAACAGCATACAATAGTAACCATAGCTGGTATTGTAATTCCATGTTCATGTGAACCATCATATTCCATAATACAATTACTACGATGTTGGTACTAGCCAAGTTTCTCACTATCCGGGAGAGACGGCGATTCGAATCGATTTCAACCAGCTAGGAATTTATTCCCAACACAAACCCAGGTAGACTAGATCAATGGTCACCTTATGTAACAACCCGAGTTTTTGGAGAAGTCAAAAATATGAACTTTTTAAAAATTTTCCTACAATATGTGAAGCATGTAGATGCTAGGACAAACAAAGAACAATTTATAAATAAATTGTTGCATACATATAGTGATGCTTTTAGGAGCTTGCCAGAGTTCCTTATTTGGTTTAGAGTTTTGTGTTAGAGAGCACAAGTCCATAGCGAATCCTTTTGACTCCTTCTGGAATCTCTCGTGAACCCTTGACCTAATTTCTATAATCAACCAACTATCTTTATCAACTCAATGCCTGTGAGTTGCCAACCCTTGACATGGACCCCACTACCCCTAGTTGACCTCTAGTGGACCCCACTAGGAGGTGTACAAGTTGGCGACACCTGTATACAATACACGAGCCTTGGTTTATTTAGAAAATAGGAAATAGAAATAGAAGAGGAAGGAAATGGTAGGGGGAAAAAGAAATGGCCAAAATAGCCCAAGGCGCCAGCAGGCCCAGCCAGCCTCTCCCACTCAAAGCCATGGCCCAGCCTACCCCACCAGCCCGCTCGCCCTCAGCCTAGCTTGCCACTCCTCCCTTCTAGCCCGCTCACGCGCACGTGGCCTGCTTGGCCCAATCGGCGCAGCAGCCCGGCCTGCCCCTCTCTCCTCCCTTCAGTCGACCCCGCCAGTGCCTTGGCCCAACCAGGCTGCTGCCACTGCATGGCCTAGCCTAGCCAGTAGCCGAAGCCCCTAGCCTCCTAAACCCTAGGGCAGCGCCCAACTGCTAGACCCCACCGCCGCCGCTCGCAATGCCTCCTCCTGCGCGCGCGTCCCGACAACGCCTTGGCTTTCGCACCGCTTGATGCGCGCCGCGTGTCCCTGCCTATGCACGAATGCCAAGGATCATCAGCACCCCTTAGAAGCCCTAACCCTTGCGCTATAAAAGCCATAGCAACCGGTGCCCCTCTCCATTCCTTGCTATAGCCGCCGCCATTCCCTTCTTCCTCCCTTCCTCTCGTCCTAGCTGACCTCTAGTCCAAGCGCAATGCCTGGAGCCCTCCTCGTCGACCGCCACGTCCATGCCACCCACCTCTACCTCGGGAGCCGCGATTGCAACATCATAGTCAACCACAACCACACCAAGCGCAGTGCCCGCCACAGTGCCCTGTGGCCTTGGCCCTCGACGATGGGTCACCGAGAGCCTGCCTCTACCCACGCCGAGCAGCTGCCACTAGGCGTGACCCCTAGGCATGGCGCTCTGTCCACATCATGACGTCGAGCTAGCCACATTGCCAGTGACCGCGTGCTCCAGCCCCATGCCACAGCACTAGCACGACGACCGCGAGCTGCTCAGCCATGACGTCGACGACCTCACGCTGTGCCATGATGTCGTCCACGTCCTCGCTGTAGGCCGCCACGAGCTCATGCTCCACCTCGTGCCATCTAGCTCTGCTGACCACGGACACTACTTCCTTACCACGATGTCTCGCCTCGGCATCCATGCATCATCTCCCTCTGCGCCTCGTTCTCGGTCGTAGCCACACCCAGCCCGATGGTGAGGACTGGACTCCCAAGCTCCCACCCTAGTTCATGCTTTTGATGCCTGCCTGTCCCGGCCTTCGGCACCAGCTTGACCCCAGAGCCTTCCTAGAGTCTACGACTCCTCGCCACACCAGTAGCCATGACCCCCTCGCCCCAAGCCTGTAGGACTACCATGGCCATGCCAATCTGTTCCATCGTCCTCTGCTCCAGGCCGATCTGCGCCCGTGAGCCCTCTACACATGCGTACATGCACTGCACATGCATGGCCCAAGAAGACGCCTTGCCGAGCCCTGGTGGCTTGGGAACATTAGCGCCACCACATGTGCACCAAGCGCGCACGCCATGGCCAGAGCACGGCCATGGTAGAGCCATTCCACCCACACCCGGAAGGTAGGATTAGGGGAAAGCCCACCATGAGACTCGCCTCACCCTAGAACACGCCCTACCTTAGCCATAACCGAAGACGAACCCTGACCGCCATAGCCACTTGACCTCACCGGCATGAACGTGCTCTGGAGCGCTGCCGTGCCGCGGACCTTCCCACAGTCTCCGGCCACCTCGCTCGTCGGGATAGCACCATCGAGCATCACGGCGAGCCCTCAAACCCCGCCAACTAGTTGGACAACCCATAGTGCCTTAGCCCAACACCGTTCACAACCACCTCGCCGACCCATCATGTTCCCCTTGCCACAGCCATGGCAAGACTGTATCCGACGACCCCAGCCATCGTATGGCTTAGGAAGAGATTGAGGGAGCTTGCCGTCGCCCCTTGAGCCTAGCCGCATAGTTGGATGATGTCCTAGGACCACCATGAGTCGAGCCTTCGGTCCATGGACCAGCGCCTGCCAGTTCACCGTGAGCCACTCCCATGTGCATAGTCTAGACCTGGCCCATCAAGAGCCCAATAGCACCACGTGGATAGCCTACCTGCTCGACACGTGTCCGGGTCGACCCGGCCCAAATCTAGCCCTATCTAGGCCTGCCAAAGCCTAGTCGGAACCCAAACTGGATGACCGTTGACCGGTCAGCTTTGACTGTTGACTGGACCCACATGAAAGTGACCCAAGAGCCCTGGTCCCACCTGTCAGCCATAGTTTAGCTCTAATAACGCCATGCTGATGTCATGCTGAAAATGAGACCACGCCAGCGCCGGGGACTTCGGTGATCACACCGACCACTTCGGCGACCACCTTTGCGACCACTCCAACCACCTCAGCTACCACTCCAACCACCTCCGCGACCACTCTGACCACCTCGGCAATCACTTTGACCACCTTCGCGATCACTCTAATCACCTCAATGACCACTTCGACCACCTCGGTGACCACTCCGACCACCTCCGCGACCACTCCGACCACCTCAGCAATCACTCTGACCACCTCCATGATCACTCTGACCACCTCGACGACCACTCCGACCACCTCAGCGACCACTTCAACCACCTCGATAACCACTCTGACCTGCCTCTCCTTTAGACCAGTAGGAAGACCCCACCGTCTTGTCAGACGCTTTCTTCACTAACCCTTGCGGTGTTTGACAGTAGTAGGCACATCTTAGCCAGTCGCTGCCATGCCCGGCTAGCCATAGCTAGCCTTTGGCCAACCATAGCCACTTGTAGCCAGCCGCAGCCAGCCACAGCAAGCTGCAGCAAGCCACAGCTAGCCATAGCTGGCCGTAGCTGGCCTCAGCTGGCTAGAAGAAGCCACAACCCTCCGGGACAAGTTACAATAGCCTATGGCCCTCCACATCTTTGCCGCGAAGTCGAATTCTAGTCGAACGCCATTCCCCACCGACAAAAGCCCCTTCCTGCTCGTTCTTATACTCGTTCGTACACTTACAATACGTGATCTTGATCTATCTATATCCATCTGCACCGTGCCCTTATGCAGGTCTACCCATCCCCATCGCTATGGAATGTGCTACTCTACAGTCGTGTCGAGTTGTTGCGTCTTTTGGTCGTGTTTGGTTCTTATCACTGGTTGTTGGTGTTGTTGCCTGTGTGCCGAGCCTTCAAGCCGGCGGAGGGATCGTACCTTGTTCGGACGCTACAATCATGGGATCTATCTCGCCATGACCGTGATGCCAAGTGTAACTAACCCCTCACTTTTTAGTTGGCTTCATAGTACCACAAGTGTTAGCTCCTATATTCGGCACTAGAATAGGGTCGTAATGGATTCGATGTCGATACTAACATCGATGTGGATATCACCCGCACGCCTTGAGCCCTCCATGACCAAGTCCTGTGGGAGATGACCTAGGAGATAACAATCATGGAACGATGGATGCCAACTCGTTGGTGTAGCTGGTGGCCATGAGTTCGCCTCACCATGACCATGGAGCTACGCCACTCTTTTGCTTTTACTTGCCTCTTTATGCTCATACCCCGTATGCTTGTACCTTGTATGACCATTGCATTTCTTTGATTCTCGCGGTGACAACTGCACCGCTATGAATTAGAGAGATATCTTAGTACTAGTGCACCTAAATCGGGTACCCTACGAGTGGTTTGTGCACTTGATGTTTGTCGCTTCCTTCCAATGCCCTGTCTTTCATCGTGGTGCGAGTGTTGGAAGAAGTAAATCTTGTCCCTTGTTGTTCTTGCTCTTGTTGCACCGTTAGCCCGCTCTATTCGATTTCATCTTGCCCATGACGATTGGATCAAAGACTGGACTATTCCCTTTGGGTTAGCGAAGCTATGGTCTATGTCGTACCTCGGACCCATGCATGTCAACCTGATCGACCGTCTAAAGCCATCTTTCTCAAAGATGTGTCTGAGAACATGACATGGATGTGCCTAGCTAACTCCCGCATCTTTTGTCGTGCGGAGCGACCCTCTTCTTGGCTCCCGACGTTATTATGTCGTGTGGATCGAGGGGAACCGTTGATGTCCAATCTCTTTGCGCTACCGCTTTCTACCATAGTGGGCGAGCCAAAGTATGTTGGAGCCAAGTCACAATAGTGTTAATCGTGCTTGTATGCTACTCGTGTCCAATTGTGACTTGTGGGATAAGGCTATAAGAGTTGAACCTCATCGTTCTTCTTACTTGGGGCCCAACTTCCAATCCTCGTCAATTCAATGACATCGGATCGAAAGATCATGAGCCGTGGTGTTTGCTCTGGATAAGCTCTGGCTTAAATTGTTTATCGTAAAGCCATATTGGCTTGGCCATGACTGAAGCTGGTGCTTAGCATACCACCACTCGTGTTTCTTGGGCCCAAGGAAAATCGGACAACCGCTGAGAAGGCTAAGCCGTGTATCTCTTATTGTCTCGATGGCGTTATTGGATTTCCTGCGTCTCGTCATCTTTTCGAGTGTTGAGTGCTCTCTTGCCTGGCATGTCGCTTTGCGGAGTAGCTAATGATTGGACCTAGAGAACATGGACAACGACAAGGACTGTGAAATGGAGTCAACGTAGGAGGAGGTGACCTCGCTAATAGAACACCAACGAATGGAGAATTGTACCACTACTACCTCTACATCGCAGGTGTCATGGCAGCACCCTCTTTTAGAGAAACCTATTAGACATTGCATAATATCTAGAACTACTAGCGCTTTATATTTAATCATTTGCTAGTATATTGATGCATGCTACTACCTGAGCCATTATCACCCTGATGCAACCCACTCTACCACATTACCCTGCTTTGCGCATTCGCTTACTTATACATGCTGACTTGCCTACTTGCTTGCATATTACACCACTATACTTATTATTAACTCCACTTCGCATTATATCTGGGATGTGATGCTGGTGGTGAACCCTAGGAATGGTTTGGCTATGGGTGCCGGACTTAGTGGTGTGTGAGCGTGTTGCGTGCATCTTGGGTGCATGCAGAGTGAGGGTTGTGTCGACCGAGCTGGAATAACGATGAGCCTAGGGCGAGTCTTGCCATGTGGTGCTACCTGGGCACTTGGATATGGAATACCTATGGTGGGTAAATGGTAATTGGAGGTGGCCTTGGGTGTGAACCTCAGAGAGGTGGAGCCTAGGGTAGAGGTGCTGTGGTGGCATGTAAAATGGAAACCCTGATGAAGACATTCTGGCTTGGTCAATCCCTAAGGACTTACTAGTATTCAGACTCATCGGGAATCCTTTACATCCCACTTGCCCTATATGGTGCAGGATGGTCAGACTACTTGGTAGAACGTTGCCACTACTGCTAGGCGAACATGTGCAAGGAGGTACGGGGTGCGCAGTTTTCCCCCACACCCTTCTGAGACTTCAGGAGGCCTTGTGGACCTAGCTCTTGACATCCGGAGGGCCCCGGCTCTATCTACGACTCACAGTATCGGCCATCCCAGACCAGACTTGGGATGTTCCAGGGCTGAGAGATAGGGTGGCATCGTTCTAGGCTAGCAAGCGGCTAGAATCTGCCTAGACGGGGCACCGTCGAGGATGGCTATCTTGTGGGTATGTGAAACCTCTATAGAGTGTTTGGTTGATCGATCGATACATATGCCAACTTGTTGGCTATGGACCTTTCCTGGGTTTTGCTTAAACTACATAGGAGATGAGTTCTTCTTTTCTCCCTCCAGGGTTGGGGTATTTTCCGGTCGTGAGCCTTGGGGGCTACGGGCCGTTGAGACAAGGCCGAGAGGGAGTTGGCCTGTCAACCTGAGTGTGTGAGATGAGATATGGTGTGGTGGTGTGGAGATGGTTTGGGATGGATGGTTGGCGGATGGATATGAATGGTGCGGTGGTGAATGTGTTAAAAATTGGTTATTAATATTATTATATTACTAATGTTATTTACTTCTCATGCGCTAAGGATGCAAACCATAGCCAAATATTAGGATCGCCAGATCCCTTGTTTATCTTTTCCACAAAAGTTCATCGGTGCTGACCATGGCCTGCACATATCTGGCAGTGTGTAGATTTCCTGCTTCTCAGAGATGCTGACTTTAGAAGGATTTGTGGGTCTCATGCCTACGCTCAAGTCTGGTTCAGAAATGGAATCTACACTGCACTACGCCAACTCTGATGATGCCCATAAAGGAGGAGCCTTCACTCAATAGTCTTCCGCTAGATTAACTCTGTAATAGGTGTGTTCTCTAGTGATGTAATAGCTTGTATTCTTAAAATCTTATGATGTATGATAGTGATATCGACTGATATATGATAATATGGTGGAATCAACTAATGGTTTCATCGTATTATAATTCATTCTGTGGATTTTCCCTTCATGGAAAATTGAGGATGTTTCACCTTAGGTCACATTTGGTACAACTCAAGTACACATTTCGTGGGTTCACCCAGCGCCGCAGAATCAGAGACAACCAAATGCCAGGACATTTAGGCCCAGCCTACCCTTGGGCTTAGTCTGGCTCCCCGCACATCCTTACTACCATCTAGAGTGCACACTCTTACAGAGCTAGGCCCGGCCTGAGTTAAGCTACTCGGCTTCATGGTCAAAACGAGTTATTCGGCCAGCTAAGTGATAGGCATGCGTTCAATCTTGTCAAACAGCGCCAACAACGGTACGGTCTTTAATCGGCACAGACGGAATCACATGAGTCAACCTACGCATAGACTCCGCCCAGCCTTGATTTTCTTTTACCCCATGGTTCTTTTCCACGATAGCAAATATAGCCAACCGTGCTTTGGTATCCACCTATATCTCGCAGGTGACAGGAAATCACCCGACTCCCACCAGTCTAAGCATGGCTAAGCATGTATTCGATCCTGGACCTATATAGGGTTAAAGGTAGTATTTCTAGAAAAGGAATTTATATGCATCAAGTGGTTCCAATCAACTCTTATAACCTAATGCACCAATCATAAGGATTTGAGTAATATTTTGTAAAATACTGGGAGACTTAGAATGCTCTAGGGCTTGCCTTTCAGAAAGTAAGTGAGGCGGTGATTAGGGCACTCCGGAAGCTCTTCTAGGGTCTGCTTCTTGCCTTTGGGAGCTATGGCTTGAGGAATCTCCTGCTGGTCCCCTTCTTTTTCTTCTTCGTTGAACTCCAGCAACGTTATCTCCTCCGTCGATCCTAGATGCATGAGTGTGACATGAGGTAGTGCGAATGCATTCATGTTGGCAAGTATAGTATGATGATACATGATGAATGCATTCTTGTAAGTATTCTTAACAGTATGGTGCTAAAGTAATAACAAGTGCATCATGTTCTACTGAGTATGTGCATATCTCTTCTTGATTATTAAATCAACTACTTCAACAATTCATTGACTATACCACAAAACAGCAGCTACTTGTTTTACTCATAACTGAAGTTCTACTTATCCACATATGGTGATCTTAGACTTTCTGGAAAGCTTATAAAAGTATCTACAACTTTCTTTTAATACTCTCACTGTGATTCAAGAGTTATATTGGGCAAACAAATCATTCAATCAAATCTGTCCAGAAAGTAAACCCTTCGGACAGCAAACTTGTAACAGCTAGAACTCAAAAACCCTAAGTCCTATGGCTGTGAAAATTTAACCCAAGGTAGATTAGTAAGTTATCTACAACTTTGTTATTAACAAGTTTTACAGTAGAGACAATTATCCATATGAAATCATCCAAACAATCAAAACTATACATGCAGTCTTGTATTTGAATGATAAAGCGATAATTAGTTATTTGTATACAACCAATGGCTTCTAAGCCTTACCATTAACATCATCAGTTACTATGCATCATAAGAACCATAGAAAACATTATGCTTAATCACAATCTAATTATTTAATTGCCTTTCTTAATTTAATTAAATGATTAGGGTAAATAATAAACATATACCAAAGGTGCATCATAAATTCTCAAAAATTTACAGTGGCTTACTAGTGCTACCAATAGACTACTGCAAAAGTTTCATGCCATTTTACCAAGTAAAACATCCAATGCAAAAATGGCAAGGCATAAAGGCTTAAAATAGCATAATTAGAAAACCCTAGTGAAAAGTGTCAAGCAACAGATTTTATATTTTTGTTAGCATCCATATGGTACTAGGACAACCTCCAACAAATTTCATGAATATTGGATTCATAATAATTTATAAAAATTCATACAAGGATCACCTAATTATAAAAGAAAAATCTATAACTAGAAATCTACTCATGTACTGACCCTTAAATTTTTAGCAGAGCTTATACTTGTTAAGAAAAGCTTACCATATAAATTTCATAATTTTTGGAGCACAGAAACTCTAGATATAAATTAAACAAGTTTGCATACATTTAAAAACACATTTCAAGTTTTAGTTTAATTCTTCCAGAAATTCTACTACACGTGCTAATATTGTATTTTTTTCCTAAATGCTACACTTCCTAAGGAACACAACAAAATTTGGTTCACAAGATTTGGACGTCTACAACCCCACTTATCATTTTTCCAAGTTAGCATGAAAAACTAAAATAACTGAGCTATCCTAAACTTCATAGTCACTGACAACCCGGACCCGCTGGTCAGGCGGCCCCACAAGTCAGCGAGACAAAAACAGAGCCCGGCGCTGAATCAACGTGGGTCGGCCGTAGCTCATCGCCGGTGAGCTTTTCGGTGAAGCCAAGGGCACCAACATGATCTACTAACCAACCTGTGTCGGATGGTCTAGGTGGTGGCAGTGCAGATGCGGCAGAGCGGGCTCATTGCCGGCCATGGCGGCACGGCGGCACTGCTCTACGGTGTGCTGGCCGTTACCGGCCACGGCGAAGCCAGGCGAGTCACGCTAGAGAACCATGGCTACCATGCGACTATGTCTAGGCGGCCTAGGTGACTGGAGGCGCTCTGATGAAGCATGGCCATGGTAGCGGCCATGGCGGAGCTCCGGCAAAGGCGTACCTGCGACGGTGCAAAGCAAAAAGCGGCTTATCAAAGATGCAACTGTGGGCGCTGCAAGGTGGGAAAGGTGGAGAAGGGTATGGCAGAGCTGTGAGTGCGGCCGATTGGAGAATGGGGCGGCGATGAGCGTGGGCGAGCTCAGCGGAGCTGATGCAACGGCAATGGCAATGGCGTCTGCTGCGGTGGCTGCGCTGAGGCAAAAGAGGAGGCAAAAAATGGAAATGCGAGAGCGAGGATGGAGCGGGCGAGCGTTGGGTGATAAAGGCGCTCATTGGCCTGGCGTGGCTGCGCTGGGTAGGGCGCCAGCGATGCGCGGCTTCGCTTTCGGCTCCACATGGTGGCCCAAGCCTGCTGGCAGTCGGCCACTGAAGGCCGCCTGATTCAGTCATCAGTGTTGCGAACCGAGCCTGACAGCGTGTTTTCAAGACGACCTAACTGCTAAACCGTAGCTCCATATTGCAAATGATCTAAATGGAATTTATAGACTTATGTACCAGCTCCATTTTCTCTTAAAGAATCGTGTGCTAACTCGCAACCAAAATCGAGTTATATCCTCCCAAAGTTGACACGACCAAACTGTCAGTTACCAAAATCGAGTTATATCCTCCCAAAGTTGACGCGACCAAACTATCAGTTAACTCCACTTAGAAATTTTCTAAGTGCTAAAAATAGTGAATTGTGGGATCTTGTGAGCCTATTTCAAGCATGTTAGGAGCTAAACTAGTCTATGACCCAAAAATAAAAGTTGTTCCTCTTGCCAAATACTACAACTTTGCTTTAGTGACCACCTCCATGCAAAGTCTCTAGCACATAGTTCAAACTTGGTCAAACATGCTACATTCAAAAGATGGCTTATTCATGAACTATGACTTAGTGACCACTTTAGCCCTAACCATGAATACCAAAGTTGTTCATAATGATCTTCTAAACATGTTTAAGCTGTTGGTAAGGTCACACACTCATTTCATGCATTGGTCACACATAGAGCTATCTAGGTCCACATGAATAGCATCACTTAAGTACATGATTCATCAAAATGATCTTCATGAACATTGTTCCACTAGTCATTATAAGTGTAGCTAATATGTTTTAGTGACTCACATCCATCACTTACATGTATTCACTCACGATCATATGCATATATATAGGGAAACATGAAATAACAAGCAATGTTGCAAATGTTTCAATCACATGTTTCATTTGTAAAAGCTTAAATATGAATGCTTGATGCTCATGCTCATGCAATGCAAGTCAATTTATGTAAGGTTAACACCAAGGGTGTTACAGGTTGCAAGCCACATATCCAATAATTCTAGTTTCTATGATCACTAGGCACAAACAATGGCTATGTCACTACTCACTAAGAGCTCTTAATAAGTCTACACTAAAGAGCTCCACTAGGTGATACTAAACTAGCAAGCAAGACAAGCTCTCAAAACTAATTACACTAAAGAGCTTGACAAGAGTTTGCAAGGAATTAAAAGAGTGAGTATGGTGATTATACCGCTGCGTCAAGGAATGAACCAATCACAAGATGAAGACAATCCAATCACCAGGAGAAATCCAATCACATAAGAGACAAGATTTTTCTCCCGAGGTTCACATGCTTGCTAGCATGCTAGTCCCCGTTGTGTCAACCAACACTTGGTGGTTCGGTGGCTAAGAGGTGTTGCACGAACCTCGTCCACACAATTGGACACCACAAGAACCTACCCACAAGTGAGGTAGCTCAATGACATGAGCAATTTACTAGAGTTGCCTTTGGCACTCCATCGGAGAAGGCACAAGACCCCTCACAAGCAACCAATCGAGGCCAGAGACAATCACCAACTCCGCTCAATGATCCTCCAATCACTGGGCCATCTAGGTGTCAGCAAATACCAAGAGTAACAAGCTCACAACCAGCCCAAACCACCCAACTAGTGCCACAAGTTGATGCAACTCAATGCAATACACTAGAGGCTCTCCAATCTCACTCAAGATGATGAAATCAAGTGAACAAGTGAGTGGAGTGTGTTGCTTAGCTTCCAAAGGGTGTGCACAAGTGTATAAGGTACCAAGACAGTGGCCAAGGCTGGCCACACCCTCTATTTATAGCCACACAAGCAAATAGAGGTCCATGGTGATGAAGGTGGACATGAAATAAGATGATCAAGCTCCAACTTGAAAAAGAAGAAAGAGAAAAACAAAACCATGGAGATCAAGGTAAAGGTATAAGATAGGTTTTGTTTTTGGTGATCAAGACACTATAGAGAGTGTGATCATGTTTATGATCGTTAGCCATACTATAAAGAGGTAAAATCTTTGGCTAAGCGGTTATCGAGTGCCACTAGGTGACATTGTTCTTGCATTTGCATTTAGGAACCTAGTGTGCTAACTTTGACCCTTGTAAAATACTTTAAAAATGCTAACACATGTGCACACAAGTTCTACACTTTGTGGTTAGCAAGTTGGAAGCAAGGGCGAAGTGGTTACGGACTTAGAAAAAGAAAAGGAGGAGTTGCACTATGACTGGACGCTGGCCATGTCCTGATCGAACACTGATAGCTGAGTCCACTCAATTATAGCGAGGAGGCACTGTGTTGGCTGAGAGGAGCAAGGAGCAACCGGACGTTGGATCAGAAGCACCAGGGCGTCTAGTCATTTTTTGAGAGGTGGTGGTTTCACACGATCAGACGTGCAGGGAGAGCCAAAAGGTAACTCTAGTAGATTGTTCGTGTCATTGAGTTACCTCACTTGAGGGTAGATTCTTACAGTGTTCAATTGTGTGGACAAGGTTCGTGCAATACCTCTTAGCCGTCAAATCACCAAGTGTTGGTTGACACAATGGGGACTAGCGTGCCGACAAGCACGTGAACCTTGGGAGAAAAATCTTGTGTGATTGGATTTCTCCTGGTGATTGAATTGGCATTCATCTTGTGATTGGTTCACTTCTCTACTCAGTAGTATAATCATCTTACTCACTCACTCTCTTTCTTGCAAACTAGTTGTAGCAAGCTCTTTAGTGTAACTAGCATTGAGAGCTTGCTTTGTAGTTTAGTTTCATCTAGTGGAGCTCTTTAGTGTAGCCTCATTGAGAGCTCTTAGTGAGTAGTGTCTTAGCCCCTTGTGTGTCTAGTGATTATAGCAACTAGAATTGTTGGGATAGGTGGCTTGCAATACTTGTAGAGCTAGAACAAAATTATATTACGTCGTTTGTCATACTAATCAAATTGCTCTAGTGATCTTGTAGAATTTTAAATATGCTATTCACCTAGTCTAGCCATATTAGGACCTTTCAAGTGGTATTAGAGCCGTGGTCACCATTTGATTGAAGACTTAACAATCTCGGTGTCAAAAGATGGCTCAAGTTGTGTTTAACCATGTGGGGGGAAACCACCTTTCTTTGATGGCACATTCTATGACTATTGGAAGAGAAAGATAAAGATGTATCTTGGTTCAATCAATGATCAAGTGTGGGATATGACCGAGAATCTCACCAACCAAGACAAGGCTAATAAGCAATGCAATAAATGGCTCTCAACACCATCTTTAATGCCATTGATTCCAAGGTGTTTCAAGAAATCAAAGATTATGAGAGAGTTAATAAGATGTGGAAGAGATTGGAGGAAACATATGAGGGCACACCAGCGGTGAAGAGTGACAAGTTGTACATTCTCAAGGACAAGTTGACAAGTTTCAAGATGATGGATTATGAGAGCATTCCGGAGATGTTCCATCGGTTGCAAGTAATTATCAATGATTTGAAGGCTTTGGGTGAGAAGATCAATGTTGAGTAAGAAATAACACAAGCATCAAAGTTTGAACACAAGACAAAGTTATATTCTTTTCATGATCATACTGTACATGCTAGAATGAATATTTATAGGGGTCCTAGTCTTCGTACTTTACACAAAATGACCATTTTACCCCAAACTCAAATAGTTACAACCCTTTCTAACTACAAGGGTAAACTGGTCCTTTTCCCTTTTGAGTCTTTATTATTTAACTTTTGTGCATCAACTTCATTGATGTCTTCGTCTTCTAGACTTAGTCGATTTCTGCTTTGATTTTCTTCTTCTCCTAGAATGTTAAGCGAAGTCAAACTCTTTTCTTCACCTAATCTTGCTTTCTTCTTTTCACCAGCTAAGACGAGATCTCTTTAGCGAAGACCAAAATTTTCTAGCGAAGTCAAATTTCCACCTTCACTTCACATCTTTTTCCTGCAAGTAAACTTTGTTATAGAAATCACAATTTCTACTCCAAAGTTTTAGGGGCTGAGTTTTTTTGGCAAAGTTGAATCCCCAACAGCAACCCCACATGGGCGAAGGCCTATTTCAAAGGTCTGAATCCCACAAAGTTTGGATTTAAAATGAAGACAAAAACTGCCATCCCGAACTTTGGAGTTGGCCGTTTCTAGCCGTTAGACAGTTGTTTGTTTTAGAATTGCAACGGTTGTATTTCACCATCAGAAGCTAAACCATCAGGTTTGACCCAAAGTCGCCTATATATACTTCGGTCCCTTCCCCTGTATTTGCTACTTTATCAAAGATGGGGAGGTGTTGCTGAAATTTTCTTTGAAGCGAAGTCAAAAAATTTAGCGAAGCCAAACTCTTTTCCAAACACTTTCTTTCCAAGGGTGAAAGTTTTGTTAACTAAAGGTTGGTTTTAAATTCATTTGTTTATATTTTCTTTCTTTTGTTGTTGTTGTTATTATTATTTATCTTGATGAGAAATTTCTTATTTTCTAGATGTCTAATCAAGAGAAGAATGCTTCTGCAAACTCTCTAGTTGGATCTAATCAGTCTGACTTGGATGAAGATTTATCACATGTTTCTGCGTCTAAGTCCAAGTTGGTTGGTGATGACACGAAGTCTTTGAAGTTTGGCTAAACTTTGATGGATGATAAAGAGTTAGATTGTATGGTGACTAATCAGATGGCGGACTTCGTTTGCCATGTCAAGACTTTCTTGAAGAACTTATGAAGGCATATAATATAGAAATGCATCATCTGACTCCTAATGGAATAGCGAAGATTGCTCTTTTTATTTGGACAATAAAGTCTCAAGATGTAAACTTGGATATCAGGGCTTTTTGTGCTCTTCATGAGATGCATACTCAGTTTAGGAGTAAGACTGTGGATGGGAAGACTATTATCAAGTACTTTGGTTGTTGCAGTTTTAAACCTGCTCGAGGTGCTAAGCAAATTTCTCCAGCTTCCAAGAGTAAATGGGTTGGAAATTGGTATCGGTACTGGTTTTACCATACGATTCCAATGGTTGAAGAAAAGGAAGAGTCAAGGAAGATTGCAAAGTGCTATCCATTGGCTGCAAAGATGGGGAATAATGTTTTTGATTGCAAGCCTGAATTTTCTAGTATAAAGAATTCAAAGATTTATGAGAAGGCTTACAAGTTGACTGCTAATCTACAAAGTGCTCATGATCTTTGCAAAGAATATATTGCAGCTTGAGTTTGGCCTCTCAAAAAGGGTTGGAGTTTTGTTCATTTTCATAAGAAAGTTGTGAGGGGGAAAGATTATGTTTATCCTGACATAGAAGTTTTTCGCCTGAAGAAGTATACAAGAGATGAAGATTTTGTTTCTGCTATTGAAGTTAAGGTAGTTGAGATTCTAGGCAAGTTTTTGAAGAAGGAAAAAGACTTGATGGATAAAATTCTTGGAAAAGATTATAAGCGTTTGAATAGAATATTTGAAATTGCCCAAATCAAATATGATGAGAGACCTCCACCAATGTATACTCAAGCAGCGAAGCCGAGTATAGAAAATGTTACAAAGAAGAAAAGAGCTAGTGGACAACTTGCTAAGAGGACTAGCAAAAAAAAGAAGGTTTCAACTTCTTTTGATTCAGAAAAGGTTACAGAAGATGAAGTTGATTTGGGTCTTGATGTTGATAGTCAAGAGGTTCTTAGTCAATAGGCTTGTGATGATGAGGTGAGAATGATTAGTTTAGTTTTTAATTCTAGTGGTTTGACTCCACCAATGTGTGACTTCGCTTGGTGGCTATTTCCAGAATTTGGGGGCCATTTTGCATTTTGGTGAAGATGTTGGTGAGGCTAGTTAGTCTTCGCCTCCAACAAATGTTGGCGAAGACACTTTGCCTTCTTCCCCAACTATTCTGGCTTCTTCTCCTATTCTTGATACTGGTGGTGCTGCTGTCACAACTGCTACTATTGATGTGCAAATGGAAGAAGGTGAGATTGAAATTATGGCTTCGTAGGAGACCGCTAGGCCATCTTCTCAAAGAATTGTTGCTAAAACTCCTCAAGGAACTACAGGAGATGTTGGTGCTACTCTTCATGTTGCCTCTTCTCCCCGAGTTGTGATTCAAGACACTGATTTAGGTGGTGGGCCTATGGAGACTGATGCTCCAAAAGTTAAGGCTCATAAGGCTAAGGGTACTACTATTACCCTTGATTTTGATGATTCTGATGATGATGTATTTGACGAAGAGGCTGAGCACGCCCTGGCTTCTCATCTTACTGAGTCTACCATTGATGTGAACACTAGTGAAAAAGTTACATGTCAACTTGAAAAGGGTGTTTCTACAGGTAACTTGTTTGTTATTTTGCATTGTTTGATTTGAATTTTATATTTTTGTTCTTATTTTAGACTTCATTTCTTTTTGGTGTAGAGGATTTTTTTCCTGCTCCTTCATCTCAGAAGGAGACAACTGTTGATATTGGGAAGATGAAGGATGTGGCTCAGGAGCCTGCTACTCCTGTTGAAGCCTTGGAAATAGTTCCTAGTGGAGTTGACCCTGAGGCATACAAGAGGTGCATGGAGTACTACCAAGCTCAAGTGTGAATTTAGATACTTTTAAATTTGTTGGGATTGGCCTGGACAGACTTTGCATTATGCCAAAGAAGTCACAGTTAGAGCTGTTAAAGTATATTAATGATGCCTTCGTAGTTCCTAACGCTGAAGCTCAACTTGCACGGAAATCTTCCCTTGAGTTGGCAGATGCAAGTGTTACCATGATTGACAAGGTATGTATATTTTTGCTTGACTTTGTATGTTAATTTTGGCTTCGCGACTTGACTTTTTATTGCGTTGTACTTTGTAGAGTGCTCTTTTGCAAAGGAGTTTACGTAATCTGTTGAAGAAGAAGCGAAGAATGCAGCACTTCATGAAAATGGTTTTCTTATAGAGATTAAGTCTTTGAAATCTCAGCTTGCTGCTAAAGAAAAGGAAAGAGTAGAGACAGTTGAAGCTCTCCATAATATGGAGTCTAGGTGTATCTCTGTTGGTGCTAAGCTTGAGACAAAGACTAAAGATTTTGATAATTTGAAGAAAGATTTTGATAAGATTGTGAAGGAGAAATATTATCTTGAGAAGAAATCTACTGAAAAAATCAAAATTTTCATGACAAGTGTAATCATTTATGGGAACTTTGCAAGAACTGCTATGACAAGTTTGGTGTGAAGCCAGAAGATCCTTCCTGGGAGCTTGGGGAATTTGATCCATTCTTCGCTTGGTTGTGCCATCAATATGAGGACTTGCCAATTATTATCTAGACTAATGCTGATTTGAGTTGTGTGTACGCAACTCATGTACTTTTCCATTTAATGAAAGAGGCAAAAGATCCTTTATATGAGCAAATGATAGATAAAGATTATAAGTCTCCTTCTATGGAGTTGTTAAGTCAAGTTTCTTCATGGACTCAATTGCTTTGCAAAAAATATTTCAACCAATATTGGAATTTAGGTGGTAGAGAGAGTGCTTTCATGAAGGTGAAGAGGAAGATGGAAAAGGTTAGATTGAAGTTTTTTATCTTCTTTTGTTTATTTCTCTTTCTTTTTTATTTTATATTCTAACATTTGGTTTTCTTTTTGTAGTAGCTTGAGAAGGAAATTGTTGCTGATGAAAAGGAGCAGAGGGAACAGGACAAGCGTGAAGAAGAAAGTGCTAGAGATGATGATGTTGGTGATCATCCATTTTAGTTGTCTTCGTAGTTGGTTTTTTAGATTTTAGTTGAGGGGTGAGGTTTTAAAAAAGACTTTTGACATTTGTAAATATTGAACTAGGCAGGATGAAGTTGGTGTTATGCCGTTGTTAACGTGTAAGGACAACTTTGTCGTTGAACCTTCGTTGTGGTTGGAGTATGCAACCATTGAGGTGAATCCTACGTTTGATACATTTGTTGAATGTAAGTTGACATAAGCGTTTAGTTATGATGTCTTTGTTTTTTTATGTTGTGGTTATTTTGCTGATGACGTATGTTGTTTTAGATTTTGAATCTAAAAATCTTATTGCTGAAAACAAGAGGTCTTATTTCTCAAATGTTGTTGACTTCAGCAAATTTTCCTAGGTAGTTGTTATTTTTTCTTTTTTTTCTTTTTTATCACTATATTTGAATGTGATAAGTCATGCTTTGATACTCTTATTTTTCCAGTCATCATGTTCAAGTGCTTCGCCAAGCTTTGTTTCTGAAGATTTTCTTGGCACAGAAGTGGATCGTGTTTTGGATAAAGTTGTTGAACACTTAATTAGTGAAGCTGCAACTATTGTAGCTTCCAAAAGTGACTAATTGTGACTTTTGTTGTAAACTTGTTTCCCAATGTTTGTAATATATAATAAATGATTCTACTTCATAATAGACTTGATTTTTGTTAATGTATGAAGGCAATGTGTAGACTTCGCTTTAGAAGTCATAGTTCACCTTAGTGAGTTTGAAAAATGTTGTCCCCTCACTTTTTTGCGAAGGCAACCCATAGACTTCACTTAGATGTCATAATTCACCTTAGTGAATTTGAAAAACATCGTCCCCTCACTTTTTTGCAAAGGCAACGCGTAGACTTCGCTTAGAAGTCATAATTCACCATAGTGAATTTGAAAAATGTCGTCCTCTCACTTTTTTGTGAAGGCAACATGTAGACTTCACTTAGAAGTCATGATTCACCTTAGTGAATTTGAAAAACGTCATCCCCTCACTTTTTTGCGAAGGCAACGCGTGTAGACTTTGCTTAGAAGTCACAATTCACCTTAGTGAATTTGAAAAACGCCGTCCCCTCACTTTTTGCGAAGCCAACGCATAGACTTTGCTTAGAAGTCATGATTCATGAAGTGTTATATTTTTAGATATGTTAGCATCATTTTTTGCTTGATCAAGAAATGATGCTACCTATTTTAGTTTTGCTTTAGCCGATATTTGAGTATTTTTGGATATACACTTCGGCTTTTGTTTGTTTTGCTGTACTCAAGATTTTTTTAGGGGAATAGTTTCTCATTTATATTTGATGAGAATTTACAATAGAGATTGCCTCGTTAAAAACCACTTACCCTGTGAAGGGCTACCCCTGAGTGGAAAAAGAGTGTAGCTCGTTTACATTTGAATTAAAACTTTAGAATGTAAAAAACAACTATTCTACTTCTAGAGCAAAAACTTGTAATGAAAAAATAAAAGTCTAAGGGTAGATTTTCATAGTGCTTCAATGTTCTAGGTGTGGTCAATCTCCTTCCCATTCATATCTGTCAAGTGGAATGATCCCAACTTATTTGTTCTTGTGATGAGATAAGGGCCTTCCCATTTTTGCTAAAACTTTCTGACTATGTCTTCATTTCTTTTTCTTTTTACGACAAAGTCTCTTGGTGAGAGTTACCATCGCTTTACTTTCTTGTTATACCAATTCTTTGTTTCTTTCTGTTATTTCTCAAGATTTTGAATTGCTTTCATTCTTTCTTCTTCAAGTAGGTCTTTGCTTGTTATCTGCTCTTCTTCCTCCATGATTTGCACATTGGTTCTTGGACCTTCAAACTTTATTTCTTCAGGTGTCATTGCTTCTTCTCCATATAATAGCTTTAATGGTGTGAAGTTTGTTGATCTTGAAATGGCTATATTGTGTGCCCAAATGACTTTAGGTAATTCATCGACCCATTTTTCCTTAGGAAGCCTCACTAGGAATTTTGAAATGCCAGTGCAAATGATTCCATTTGCTCTTTCAACTGCACCATTTGACTGTGGGTGTCTGATGGAGGCAAAACATAATTGGATTCCCATATTCTGACAATAATTTCTAAAATCTTGACTGTCAAATTGAGTTCCATTGTCTATTGTAATGTGTCTTGGAACTCCAAAATGACATATGATGTTCTGCCATAGAAATTTTTTCATTATGAATGAAGACATATTTGTTATTGGCTTGCCTTCGATCGACTTTGTGAAATATTCTAGTGCCACAACTGCATATTGGAAATTTCCTTGAGCTAGAGGCAATTTGCCTATTAGTCAATTCCCCATCTTGCAAGAGGCCATGTTGGTTCTATTGTTTGTAAGTTTGTTTGTGACCGAAAAGACTATGGGGGAGATCCCCATAGTGAGCAACTTTTTAATTAATTTAAAATAGGAGAGAGGATCTTACATACAAATCTAGCCAAAAGCATCAAGCCAAACACAGAAGGTTGACATAAGGTCATCCTTAAAATGAATAGACTAAAGTTTACATTGGTTCTTAAAATTCGATAACCAAATACTAGGGGTTGGGTCTCTTCTCTAGAAGATCTTGTCATTGCGCACTTTCCATAGCTCCCAAGTTGCTATTAGAGTTGCTTCTATAAAGAAAGGTATGTTGTGGGTACCTCGAGCTTGGGTGTACCTATCTAGCAGAGGTAGTGATGTATCCCAGTTGATATGTATAGTTGCCTATCATTCTTTTGCAAATGTGCTTTCAAAGAACAGATGGTCGATGGTCTCCTCTTCTCCACTGTCATACATGATGCATATATTAGTGCCCTGGACATCGAGATGTCTTCTACGTAGCATAGTCTTGGTGTTGAGGCGATCTACCAAAACCAACCAAGCAAAGAATTTGACACGCAGAGTGCATCTAGACTTCCAAATGATCTTGAAGATCAGATGTGTATCCATATTCTTGAATACCTAAGAATAGAAACGTCGTGAGGTATATGTGTTGCCCCAAATAGGAATCCATCGATCCACTGCATCTTCATCATATGGTATATCTTGCAACTGAGCTTGTAGAGTTTCAAGCTCTTCGAAAGCCTATTGTGATAGAGGTAGTAGGAACAAGCTATCAAGATCAACGGCCTCCATGATTTCCATAACCAAAGCACCCCTATTTCTGGCAAAAAGAGGCCAATCTTGGATATGTTTGAGCTAGCACTGAATCTATCCATAGATCATCCCAGAAGCAGATGAAGGAGCCATTGCCTAATTCACACCTGACAACACCTCTAAAAATAATGTTGAGTTTGAGCACATCCTTCCACCAGAAGGAGCCTAATTCTCTAACAACATGTGGTACTTTGGTGGAGTAGTATTTATTCCAAATCAAATGCACCTAGGGGATGTCGGCCTTATTATAGAACTTACTTAGGTGTTTTGTGAGCAGGGCGTCATTTTGTAGTCTTAGGTTCAAAACACCTAGTCCACCTTTCTCCTTTGGCTTCATAACTATTTCCCAAGCAACCAAATTACCACCCTTTTTTGCATTTAGCATCATTGCCTCTCCATAGGCACTGCTTCCTTGCTTGGTCAATGTTGTCGATTACCCCTTTTGGTAGCCTGATAGTGCACATTACATAGGTGGTAATGGGTGTGATCATAGAATTGACCATTTCTAGTCTACCTGAGTAGGACAGCCAAGTGGAGCATGTTGAGAGCCTTCTTTCCACTCTATCCATCATTGGGGTTAGGTCTTCAAATTTTGGCTTAGTTGTGCCCATGGGTAGCCCCAAATAGGTGAACGACATTGAGCCCACATCACATCCAAATGTAGCAGCAAGATGAGACAACTTCTCTTGAGTAATATGGATAGGGTACATATGTGACTTTCTATAATTCACATGGAGACATGTTGAGATTGTGAAGTTGTGCAAAAGGGCCGTGAGGAAGAAGAGTTGTCTAGCATCAGCTTGTAGTAGTAGTAGCATGTCATCCGCATATTACACTATAGGGAAATCTACCATAGGTTGGGGAATTGGTGTGGTGAGTAGATCCATGGATGTAGTCTGGTTAACTAAAATTTGTAGAAGCTCAGCTGCAAGCACGAAGAGGAGAGGTGATAATGGGTTCCCCTGCCAGACACCTCTCTTGCATTTGAAAAATTTCCCAGGAACACCATTTAGTAACACTGCCGAGGAGCCAGAAGAGAGGATTGTTTGTACCAAAGTCAACCATCTTTCTAGAAATCCCAAGTGCCTCATAACTTGGATGATGGTAGAGTGTTCCACTGTGTCAAACGCTTTCTCTAAATCTAACTTGAGTATGATTATCTCCCATTTTGACTGGTGCACTGATGGATATACTCATAACTCCATGCTAAACAATCATGTATCGTACGTGACCAAATGAAACCAAATTGGTTGGGATGGACAATTCATAGTATGACTGCTTGCAATCTCTCAGCTAAGATTTTAGTGATCACCTTCAATGAAATGTTCATAAGAGATATAGGCCAAAAATCATTTACTGTCTCTAGGTTGTTCTTTTTTGGCACTAGGGTGATATAAGAGGTGTTGATGCACTGAAGGTTGACTAGACCTGAGTAGAAATCAGAGCATAGTGAGTAGAAGTCACCTTTGATAAACTGCCAGCACTTCTTTAGGAATAGACCGTTGAAACCGTTAGGTCTATGTGCTTTGTCATTTGGCATATGCTTGACCATTGAGTCAACTTCATCATGCGAGATTGGGCTCACCAAGGCAACTAGGCCATCCACCTGTGTGATCATGCTGGTAAGGTCAAAAAGCATGGTAGGAGAGGATGTCGCACCCATATGGTTTCTGAAAAGCAATCCATAGCAACCATGCTTTACTCTCATGATCCTGAATCCAAACTCCATGCTCATTCATAATCTGGGAAATGGCATTTTTCCTATATGAAATAGTTGCCATACCATGGAAGAATTTTGTGCATTCATCCCCAAGTTTAATCCTGTTGACTGTGAAACGTTTCTTCCAATACAAATTTTTATACCGTAGCCACTTCTGGAGTTGTCGCTTGACTGCACATCTAAGGTTAGCTTCTAGATTATAGAGCTCACATCTATCCTCTAGGGCATCAATGAAGCAGATAACCTGGTTGCAGTTACTAATCAACAGACCCAAATTTGATAGATGTTTACTCTAGTGTTTCAAACTAGCTCTGAGTGCTTTGAACTTAGAGGAAATATTCTAGGCTGCATCATTGAGGGTGGGTGTAATATTCTAGCAGTCTAACACTGTGTCAAGGAAATCATCTTGCTCTACCCAGAAATTCTGAAAATAGAATAGATTTACTCTCAGAATGTTGGTACTGATAATGATCTTGTAGGGGATGTGATCTGAAGTGATCTTTGAAATGGGGAGCACTTCAGTATTGGGGAAATCAATTGTCCAATTGGGGGATGTAAAAAACCAATCAAGTTGCTCTAAAAGAGGTTCAGACTGCATGTTACTCCATGTAAAGGCATGTCCTTTTAAAGGCAATTCAACTAAGCCTAGGTGACCGATGGCATCATTAAAGATGAGAGTATCCGCAAGGTTTCCTCCTGGTCTGTTGCGGTTGCTGAGAGATCTATAGAAATTGAAATCACCCAAGAATATCCAATTCACAGAATCATCAATGTCATGACCATGAAACCAATTAACAAATTCCGAGCGAGTAGGCTCATCACATGGGCCATATACTATGGTTAGCTTCCAAGCATCATTATTATGTATAGAGGTGAAATTCACAGTCATGCCAAAACGTTGCTTATCAAGTACTATCCCTGAGAAGACAACACAATTCCAAAGTACCAGAATACCTCCCAAGGCTCCCAACAAGGGGATGAAATCAAAGCAATCAAAGTGCCGAGGAGCAAAGTTTCTGATATAGGAAGCATCAAATAACTCGCGCTTTGTCTCCTGAAGACATATTACAGAGCTGGCGCTTTCTTCAATCTTATCACGAACAGCGTCCCACTTCTCTATCGCATTGATACCGCATACATTCCAACATAAGATGTGCCAATTACGTGTATTCATTGGGTAACCATAAGTGAAATAAAATGAAGCTAGATATGGCTAGCACATCCAGGCAGAACAAAGCATGGAAGAGGAGATAGATAAATGACATCCATAAACTGATATAGAGGTTTCTAAAACACCTAAACATCTCTAGATGGGAGTGAACAAGGATAGGGTTCAATGGATGGATTACCCCATATCAAACAAGAAAGTTTAGACTTAACCAAGCAATAGTACGATAAGAGATGAAGCAAAAGACTATGGGCTCTTTAGTAGAGCAGAAGGGATCATGCAGTGGCATCATCATTGGCAACCTGATCATTGGGTGCCTGCATCAGCGCATCTTTAGTGAGCTCACTAGGAGCAACACCATAGTTGAAACCCCATTCCTGTAGCACTGAGATAGGAACAGGATCAGCCTAGCTAGTAGCTTCATCAATCATCACAACAGAGGCCTTACGTTTCTTGGACGGCACATTGGCGACTCTGATAGTGTAGTAACCTTCTTTGTTGGAACGTCTGTGGCTGCATTGCACATTGGATTGGGTCAAGGGAGTGCTCATACTACTTGCTGATACTAGTGTTGGGAGAGCAACAACAGACTTATTATTTGGGCCCCTAGCGACTGAAGGGTTGGGCCTATTCTCCCCAGTTTGAAATTCAAAACTAGGTGAGCTAGAATCAGATGGGCCACCTAGTATGATTACAAGAGTAGCAGGAGTCTCTTTGGCTGAAGACTTGGCAATACGCCAACTTTGAACTATCTCTAGCAAGAGTTGTAGAGCAATGACATCATGAATGGGCTTCCAAGGTACAATTTCCAAACCAGATGAGAAAGACAGGCCAAAGTCTAGGATGACAATCAGCCCATCACTCACCTCATCAACTTGTTCTTTAGCTACTTCCTCCTTGCACTGTAAGTTCTGTGCTAGAACTTGGAGCATCACAGCAAGGACCACTGGTTTCTAGGGAACCAAATCCATTCTATTAGGCACAAAAACCTCAACTGCCTCCTGTGCATTAAAATATTCTTATCAATTACAATGGTGTTCCCTGTAGGAGAGCAAAGAGACTTGGCATTGGGAAAAGCCAAGTTCAGAGGGTAGATGCCACACCTTATGAAGCCATCAGGTAACCCATTATTGGTGTAGAAGGGCTAATCTGCATATAGCTTATTAGCTACCATAAACTTGAGAGCCTCTTCATCAGCCAGAGGAGAGGATGCATCACTAGAAGAAGAGTTGTCTTCTAGAGGAACCTCTAGTTCATTCTGAGCAACTACTTTAGGAGCTAGGGCATGGTTCCAAGTAGCCCAATTGTCAGCTATAGCATGAGCACCATCTACAGCACTAGCTTGGATTCCATCTGCAGCACCAGCTTGGACTCCATTGTCTTCCATCTGATGGTCCTTTGCAACAATTAGGATTGGGTGGGCTAGATTGGGATGATCCCAACTTTGGAAATGTAAAGTGTCCGACTTCCCAGCATCGACGGCATGAGATTCTAGGTCTTCGTAGTCAATGCGATTTGTTGGGATTTCCTTCTGTGTCTAGACCAATCTAGGTCGGGCCTTAGTGAAACATATTCTCTAAACATGGCCATAGTTAAAACAAGCTCGACGTCTGATATTGTTGGCACACTAAGAATGATCATGCCTAGTATCAAGGCAACGGCTGTAGCCCATGCGGCCCAAAGAGGGATTTGAAATTGAATGTTTATCTATTATTATCAGTTTAATATCTGATATGTGGGCCATGTTTGTAAGTTTGTTGCTGGAGCTTTTATCTTGCTAGCAGATATTTGACAATTGTGACAAGATTTAACTATTTCTTTGTTGTCACTTTGTGCTGAGGGCTAATAAAATCCTTGTCGGAAAGCTTTCCTTGCCATGGCTCTTGCCTCTAGATGTGTGCCACAAATTCCTTCATGTATTTCTATTAGCGATTCTTTTCCTTCTTCTGCTGATATGCATTTGAGAAGTGGTTCACAAATTCCTTGCTTGTACAACTGATTGTTGATGATTTTGTAATTTCTTGTTCTATGTTTCATTCTAACTTCATTAACTTCGTCTTCTGGTTCATAATGTCCACAAAGGTATGCCATGATTGGTGCTCTCTAGTCTTTGCTTTGTATTACATGAACTTCTCTTGGAACTTCTTGCTTTGCCTTGATAGAGGCATGAGTTAGTACTTGAAAGAAGATAACTTGAGGCAAACTTATATTTTGAGCTGCAACTTTTGCTATTTCAATAGCATCTGAGTTGTTTGTTCTTGATATATTTTTGACTATGAAGCCTTCAAAGTATTTCTCTTGTTCTCTTAAAAATTGCAAGTATTTTTTTAGCTCTGGATCTCTTGCCTTGTAATCTTTTTTTATGTGTCTAGCCACAACTTGTAAATCTATTTTGATTATTAGTCTTTGGATCCCCATTGCTTTTTCTTTTCAAAGTTTGAGTAAAACAGCTTCGTATAAAGCAATATTGTTGGTACGTTGAAATTCAAGTCTTGCGGCGTATCTCATTTTGACCCCTAAAGGTGATGTGATTATTGTTGCTGCACCAGCCCCTGTGAAGCCCTATGCTCCATCGCAATATATTATCTAGTCTGGTTGCTTTTTGTCCTTGCTTTGATTTTGAGACGGAGTCCAATCTGCCACAAAGTTTGCCAAGACTTGGGATTTTATTGATGTTCTTTTTTTGAATTCGATGTAATGTTGGGATAGTTTTGCTGCCCATTTTCCCAATCTTTCAGATGATCTCCAACTTTGCAAAACTTCTTTCAGAGGATAATTTGTTTGAACTCTGATTTTGTGAGCTTAGAAATAGTGCTTCAATTTTCTTGCTGCAGTTAAAACTGCATAAGATATTTTCTTGATTTTTGAGTAATAGATTTTTGAGCTAGACAAAGCTTTTGAAACAAAGTAGACTAAGACTTATCCTTTTGTGTGTTCGTTTTCCTGTGCTTCGACTAAGACTGCACTTACTGCACTTTCTGTTGCTGAGACATATAGGAGCAATTCATCCCCTAAGGTTGGTGTGGTTAGAGTATTTGGCTTTGACAAGTAACTTTTTATTTCTTCGAATTCATGTTGTTGCGAAGGTCCCCATGCAAAGTCTCTTTTTGTTCCCTTGAGTGCTTGAAATATCGACAGACATCGCTCTGCTGATTTTAAAATAAACATGTTTAAAGTGGCAAGTCTTCCTATCAATTTTTGGACATCCTTTATATTTTCAGGAACCTTCATGTTTAAGATTGCTTGGACTTTGTCTAGGTTTGGATTGATTCTTTTTGTTGATACAATGCAGCCTAGAATTTTGCCCTTTTGGACTCCGAAGGTGCACTTTTCATGATTCAACTTTAAATTTGCTTTCCTGAGATTTGTAAATGTTTCTTGGAGGTCTTCGATGTGATCTCTTTTCTTGCTCTTGACTACAATGTCATCAACATAGGTGAGTAGATTTTTGCCAATTTATTTGCGTAGCACTATTGAAGTCATCCTAACAAATGCTGTGCTAGCATTGTGAAGCCCCTTTGCCATTCTTACAAAACTATAGGTCCCGAATGGGGTGATAAAACTTGTGAATTCTTCATCTTCTTTTCTCATCCAAATTTGATGATATTTAGAAAAAACAATCCAAGAAACTTAGCATTTCACTTCCGGTTGCTTGATCAACTAATGTGTCAATTCTCAGTAGTGGGAATTATCTTTTGGGCACGCTTTATTGAGATCTATGAAATCGATGCACATTTGCCATTTTTCATTTTTCTTCCTGACCATGACAGTGTTTGCAAGCCAAGTTATGAATTGAACTTCTCTTATAACTTTTGCATCAATCAATCTTTGAACTTTAGCTTTGGCAGCCTGAACTCTGTCTTCAGCTACTTTCCTCAACTTTTGCTTTTTTAGTCTAACTTTTGGATCGATGTCTAGTTTGTGCTCAATTATGTTTTTGCTGACTCCTCCTAAGTCATTGGATGACCAAGCAAATATATCTTTGTTGCTTTGAAGGAATTCCACAAGTTTGTCCTCTTCTTCTTGAGAAAGTCCAGTACCAATGATGACTTGTTTATTTGGGACTAATGGATCGAGAGGTACTCTTTTTGTCTCTTCACAAGCTTAAGCTTTTGCTTGAGGCTTCGCATTTTCTATTTCTTCTTTTTCTTCTTCTTCAATGATTGTGTGAACATTATTTTGTCCTAGAGTGTATTCTTTTTCAATGTTTCTTGCCTCAGTTTGGCCTCCATATACTATAATTACTCCATTTATTGCTGGCATTTTCATACATAAATATGAGTAGCTTATGACTGCTTCGAATGCATTTAAAGTTCCTCTTCCAAAGAGTGCATTGTATGGATAGCACATATCAACCACATCAAATGCAATTTGCTCTGTTCTTGCATTGCTTACTGTTCTAGAAGAAACTGGCAAAATTATTCTTCCAACTGAGTGGATCTTTTTCCTGCCAAAGCCATAAAGTGGATGCTCAGCTCTTCCTAACATTTTGCGATCAATTTTCATGGCGTCTGTTGATGTGAATATAATGTCAGCGGAGCTGCCTCCATCAACCAATATTTTTAAGACTACCCATCCATCAATGTTTGCTTCGGTTACCATAGCATCCATATGTGGGTAATCTTTTAGCTAAAGGTCTTCTTCTGAAAATGTGATTGGTAGATGAGACTACCTTGTTTTCTTATATGGGCCTTCTATTGAAATTGAATTTACTCTTTGGAAATAGTTTCTTCTTTGACTGTTATTTTCATGGTCCATGCTATTTCCACTCATGATTATCAATATTCTTCCTCTACTTGGGATGATTACATTATTATTCAATGTTGAAACTGATGGGAAGTTATTCTCTAGCTTGGTCTATCTATTTTGTGGGTTGTTGTTTGCAACTGAAGCTTTGGGTTGTGCTGATTGAACATTGGATTGCTGAGATTGATTTTGCCTCCATTGATTTTACATGGGATGATACATTGCTAGTGGTTCATAGCTGTATACGGGAGGTGGCCCTGGATGTAGGGCTTGAGTATGTCCATAATGCATTGGATAATAAGTTTGATGAGAACTTTGTTGTTCTTGCCTCACATTATTGACAACTTTTGATTAGCTTGGTGCCCTGTTTTCTTCTTGGGCTTCTTCGATGGTTTTTATAACTTTGGGACACATTTTAAATGTATGTCTAGCCCCTTTGCCATGAATAATGCAGTACATACCTTCATGTCTTAAAGGTGCTCTTCCTCTTCTCCTCTTCCTCTTGCGTCGAAGCCTTCTCTTTCAAATGTTCTTTCATTGAATTGACTTCGCTGGTTATATTGGTTTTGGTGAGCATAATCACTTTCAGCTGTTGAATTGTTGTCATTCTTAATTTGATTGACTTGATTATACAGTGTAAATGGTCTTCGCTCATAGTTGTTTGGTCTTGGAGGATGGAAGTTGTTGCTTTGCTTGATTTGAGCCTTGAAGTTTTTTCTTCTTTGATTCTTTTTCTATAATCATCATCTGTCTTGCAATATTTTTTAATGACTTAATAAAGCTCAGCAATTGTACTTGGTTTTTATTGAGCAAGATGAGAAGCACATTAGCCTACTCGAAGCCCTTTAATTGTGGCTATTATCACCACTTTGTCTAGGATATTTGGAATTTATGTCTTGATTTGAATGAATCTTTTGAAGTACTGTCCCAGGGGCTCTTTGATTTGTTGCTTGCAATTGAACAGATCTATATCTGTGAGGCCAGCTGGTTGGAATCCATGGAAGTCTACAAGTAAATTTGATTTAAGTTGATCCCAGGAATGTATGGATTTTGCTTTTAGCGAAGAGTACCATTGTTGTGCTGGTCCTTTAACTGCTATGACAAGAGATTTTGCTAATGTAGTTTCATCACCACCCCAAGAAATTATTGCGGCTTCAAAACTCATCAAAAATTGCCTTGGGTCAGATTGGCTATCAAAAGTTGGTATCATGTTAAATTTGTATCCCAAGGGCCATTGTGCTAGCTGTAAGTTTATTAACAAGGAAGAGCTTGTGTCAATTAATATGAATGACTTTTAGGAATTCTTCTCTTTAGAAGCTTTTGTTGCTGAATTTGGTTCATCTAAATGTATAATTTTGTGGCTTGCATTTTGGAGTTGTTCATTTGGTTATCGAAGAGTGGTTTTGGCTTCTTCTATTCTTTGTTTGAGAGACTTTTCTCTTGCTCTTGCGTGACATTCTTGAAGTTCTTTTTGCTTTCTCAGCACTTGGTCTTCTAATTCTTTGAGTCTTTGTTCTTCGGCTTCACTTGCCTTTGAAGAGCTTGGGTCTTGGGGTGTATCTTTTTTGAGACTTTGGTCTTCGACTGTTGGTGGGTCATCTTTGGTTACCCTAGTGGTAACTTTCTTATTAGGCCTGCCTATTAGCTTTGCGTGGTCATGGGAGTTTTCAAGCACACATAAACGGTGGGCGCTAGATGTTGGGTAAGAAATCACATAATCATCCAAGTTTGAACATAAGACAAAGTTGTATTCTATTCATGATCGTACTGTACATGTCAGAGAGGGTATTTATAGGGGTCCTAGTCTTCGTACTTTACACAAAATGACCATTTTACCCCCCAACTCAAATAGTTACAACCATTTCTAACTACAAGGGCGAACTAGTCTTTTTTCCCTTTTGAGTCTTTATTCTTCAACTTTTGTGAATCAACTTCATTGATGTCTTCGTCTTCTAGACTTAGTTGATTTCTGCTTTGATTTTCTTCTTATCCCAGAATGTTAGGCGAAGTCAAACTCTTGTCTTCGCCTAATGTTGCTTTCTTCTTTTCACCAGCGAAGACGAGATCTCTTCAGCGATGACGGAATTTTTCTGGCAAAGTCAAATTTTCACCTTCGCTTCACTTCTTTTTCCTACAAGTAAACTTTGTTATAGAAATCACAATTTCAACTCCAAAGTTTCAGGGGCTGAGTTTTCTTAGCAAAGTTGAATCCCCAACAATCAATGATGATGATGTCTCACATCAGTTTTTTATGTGCAAGTCCAAGATTTGAGATGTTGAGATTGCTCATTATAAGAGAAGGATTGAAGGAGATTACCCCTAACCAAGTACTAGGTGATGACATAACACAAGAGAGACATACCGTGTGGAAAAGGAGAGGGTTGACAAGGATGAGAAGAAGGAAGATGAAGACAAGAAGAAGAAGAGTGTAGCATTCAAGGCTAGCTCATCATTCAAGAACAAGGACAAGTCCAAGAAGCAAGAATCAAGTGATGATGAAGATGTTAGTGATATTGATGATGAGGTCATGGCTCTCTTTGTGCGCAAGATGGGCAAGTTTATGAAGAAGTACTATAGTGCACGAAAGAGAAGAGATCACAACAAGGAGTATGTAAGGAGATGCTACAAGTGCAAGAGCCCAAATCATGTTGTAGTGGATTGTCCCTACAATAGTGACAATGATGAGGATGAGAAGAAGAAGCATAAGAAGGAGAAGAAAGCAAAGAAGGAGAAGGAGAAGAAGATGACCTTTCAAAAGAAGAAGGGTGGAGGCTATGTGGTCACTTGGGATAGTGATGGCTCTTCGGATAGTGATGACTCTAGTGATGATGGCAAGAAATCTCTCAAGAAAGCACTAGCTAGCATCGCCATCAACAACAAGCCTTCCATCTTCGACACTCCATAGACATGCCTTATGGCAAAGCCTACCAAGGTAAAATATGATGTGAGTGATGATGATGAATGTGAAAGTGATGAGTGTAGAAGTGATGATGAGGAAGAGGAGGAGTACACCAAGAAGGAGCTCTTGGACATGTGTGAGCAAGTACACACTTGCTTTGAGATGAAGAGAAAGGAGTGCAAAAAATTGTGAAAGAGGGTCAAATATCTAGAGCAATCCTTTAATGAGCTCAATGCCACTCATGAGAGGCTAATGGAAGCCCATGAGAAGTTTGACAAAGCTCACTCTAAGCTTGAAAAACTCACTCCTCTCCTTGAGCAAGTCAAGAAGGATGAAGCCAAGAAGGAGCAAGTGATTGTGTCTTGTGATGTGGGACTAACATATGATATTGTTGATTAATCTTTTTATAAACCCATTGTTGTTGCTCTCACTAACCCTTCTTGTAGCACTTCTACTTCTACTTCACCTTTGAGTGATGGTTTCACTTGTGATGCCTCACTAATGGTGGAAAATGAGACCCTCAAGAAGGAGGTGAATGAGCTCACTCGTGCCTTAGGCAATGCCTATTGTGGAGATGTCCGTTTGCTAAAGTGCTTGGGTAGCCAAAGATTTTTCTCTTAACAAAGACAGATTAGGCTATACCCCCAAGAAAGGCAAGGTGGCATTTGTCACTCCCAAAGTCAGCTTTGTGAAAAGCAATGGTCGGTTTTATAATAGATGCAAGCAAGTTAGATATATAGAGCAATATTGCAAGACTAATAAGAATAACCAACCTAATGTATCTTTGATTATATTTGATTCTTGTTATATGCTTGTTATGGGTGCCAATGGTGCGAAGGCTAAGTTCATTGGTACACCAATTGTGGGCTCAAAGAAGAAAGCTATTTGGGTGCCAAAGACCTTAGGAACTAACCTTCAAGGACCCAAGTAAGTTTGAGTACCTAAAAAGAATTGATCTTCTTTTGCAGATTAATTATAAAGCCAAAGGAAGGCATTGGGTGCTTGATAGTGGATGCACACAACACATGACCTGTGATTCAAGAATGTTCAATTCAATCAATGCAAATGATAACAATGGGATTTATAGTATCACATTTGGTGACAATGGCAAAGGCAATGTCAAAGGTGTTGGTAAGATTGCAATATCCAATGCTTGATTATTTTCAATGTGCTACTAATAGAGAGCTTGAACTTCAACCTATTGTCGGTAGCTCAATTATGTTATCTTGGTTTTAGGTGTATATTTGGTGTAGATGATGTAGAGATCATAAGTGTAGATGGCTCTAACTTGATATTCAAAGGATTTAGATATAAGAATCTATACTTGGTTGATTTCAATGCTAGAGAAGCTCAATTATCAACATGTTTGCTCACTAAGTCTAGCATGGGTTGGTTATGGCATAGAAGGCTTGGTCATGTTAGAATAAAACAATTGAACAAGTTGATTAAGCATGATCTAGTTAGATGGTTGAAAGATGTCACATTTGAGAATGATAAGCTTTGTAGTGCATGTCAAGTCAGAAAGCAAGTTGGTAACACACATCCTAAGAAGATCATGATGAGCACATCTAAGGCATTTGAGTTGTTGCACATGGATTTATTTGGACGAACCATATACACTAGCATTGGTGAAAACAAATATGGATTTGTGATTGTGGATTATTTCACTAGATATACATGGGTGTTTTTTCTTATTAACGAGAGTGTTGTGTTTGCAACCTTCAAGACATTCATCAAGAGAATTTACAATTAGTTTAAAACAACCATCAAGAAAGTGAGAAGTAACAATAGAAGTGAGTTTAAGAACACAAGAGTTGATGATTTGTGTGATGAGTTTGGGATTAGGCATCAATTCTTGGCCAAGTACACTCCATAATCAAATGGCCTATTCGAGAGGAAGAATAGAATTTTGATTGACATGGCAAGATCAATGTTGAGTGAGTACAATGTGAGTCATTCATTTTGGGCCAAAGCAATCAACACGGCTTGCTACTATAGCAACTGACTTTATTGTCATCCATTGAAGGAGAAGACACCTTATGAGCTCTTGAATGATAGAAAGCCCAACATTGCATACTTTTGGGTTTTTGTTGCAAATGCTACATATTGAAGAAAGACACTAGATTGAGCAAGTTTGAGAAGAAATGTGATGAAGGTTTCTTGCTTGGTTACACAACTACTAGCAAGGCTTATAAAGTTTGAAATTTGGCTAGTGGAACTCTTGAGGAGGTTCATGATGTGGAATTTGATGAAACCAATGGTTTTTAAGAGGAAGATGAGAATCTAGATAATGTGAGAGCCACTCAATTGGTCAATATAATGAAAAACAAGGACATTGGTGACATAAGGCCTAGAGAGATGATTGGTGTTGAAGATGATAAGAATCAAGTGCTCTCTAACTCAAATGTGAAAGCTAGTGATTCTCATGATCAAAATCAAGCTAGTACAAGTGATAACAAAGTACAAGATCAACAACAAGTGGCTAGTTCATCATCCAACCAAGTGATCAATCAAATGCAAGCAATCAAGTGCAAGTGCTCCAACCAACCAATGTTGCAAGAGATCATCCATTGGACTCCATAATTGGTGATATCTCAAGAGGTGTGCAAACAAGATCAAGATTGGCATCATTTTGTGAACACTCCTCATTTGTATCATCCATTGAACCTAAGAAGATAGATGAAGCTTTGGTGGATGTCGATTGGGTAAATGATATGCATGAAGAGCTAAACAACTTCACAAGAAATAAAGTATGGGAGTTAGTTGAGAGGCCTAAGGATCATAATGTGATTGGAACCAAATGGGTCTTTTGAAACAAGCAAGATCAAGATGGGATAGTTGTAAGGTACAAAGCAAGATTAGTGGCTCAAGGTTACACTCAGACTCAGGTTGAAGATCTTGACTTTGAAGATCTTGTTAGCCTATGCTTGTGCCCACAACACAAGTTGTACCAAATGGATCTGAAGAGTGCATTTCTCAATGGGTACATCAATGAGCTTATGTATGTTGAGCAACCTCCTAGTTTTAAAGATGAGAAGAAGGCCAACCATGTTTACAAGTTGAGAAAGGCTTTGTATGGATTGCAGCAAACACCTAGAGCATGGTATGAGAGATTGAGGGACTTTCTACTCTCTAAAGGATTCATTATGGGCAAGGTTGACACCACTCTCTTCATCAAGAAGATTGGCAAGGACTTATTTGGAAAGATGAAGGCAAGTGAGTTTGAGATGTCCATGATTGGAGAGCTTAGTTATTTCTTTGGTCTTCAAATCAAGCAAATAAAGAATGGCACATTTGTGAGTCAAGGCAAGTACATCAAAGACATGTTCAAGAAGTTTGGAATGGATGATGCTAAAGCTATTAGTACACCGATGGGGACAAATGTAAACTTGGATAGTGATGCTAGTGGCAGCATGGTGGATCAAAAGATGTATCGGTCTATGATTGAAAGCCTACTTTATGTAACCGCATCAAGGTTGGATGCGATGTTTAGTGTATGCATGTGTGCTACATTTTAAGCCTCACCAAGAAAGAGTCATTTAGAGTCAACAAAGAGAATATTGAGGTACTTAAAGCATACACAAAATGTTGGATTGTGGTATCCCAAAGGAGCAAGATTTAAGTTGATTGGATATTCGGACACCAATTATATGGGATACAAAGTTGAGAGAAAGAGCACATCAGGCATGTGTCAACTATTGGGAAAATTACTTATGTCTTAGTCATCAAAGAAGCAAAATAGTATAGCACTTTCAACCCCCGAAGCATAGTACATTTTAGCAGATAGTTGTTGTGCTCAATTACTTTGGATAAAGGCTACTTTGAATGATTTTGGAATCAAGTTCAAACAAGTACCATTGCTATGTGACAATGAGAGTGACGTGAAGCTCACCAACAATTCATTTCAACATTTAAGGACAAAGCACATAGATGTCTGCCATCACTTCATAAGGGATCACCAACAAAAAAGGGACATTTGTATTGAGAGTGTGGGCACCGATGATCAACTTGCCAATTTATTCACCAAGCCACTTGATGAGAAGAGGTTTTGCAAGCTAAGGAATGAATTAAACATACTTGACTTCTCAAATATGTGTTGATGCACCTCCATTATATGACATGCCTCTCCTTCAAGCAAAGTAAGGTAACTTGATTGACATGTTATTCATCCATTGCTAACGACTTGTTTAGTGCATCTAGTCATTCCTATCATGTCTTAGGCTCATTCATGAAAATCAAATAAATTTGATGCTTGTATGGTACCACTATTGCTTGTATGCTTGAAATGATCTAGTGGTAGCATATGACATATTTGTGGGCTTGTGAACCTAGTGTTTGATCTAGAAAATGAGCTATAAGTGTTTAACTCAACATGGTACAAGATAACCCTTATTTAGAGGTGTGAAGAAGCTTATCCTTGGATCAAACTGAGTTAAATATCTTTTGCATATGATCTAGACTAAACCAAATTGGAAAAATGATCCCCACTTCGCATGGTTTCACCACAACCTATCTAAAATTTGAGCTCACCTTTTGTGCTAATTTTTGACAAAGGAGGAGAGAAATTCACAAAGATAGTAAGATAGGGGGAGCAAACAAATGAAATAATATTGCAAGGGGATCAATTAAAATTTGAAGCACACAAGTAGGGGGAACAAGCTCATAAACTTGTATGTTGCATTTATATGTGCATTACATATGTTTGCTTGCATGACACAAGTTCTTAAATTCTCTATCCATGCTTGTGTGGTGTATGCTAGATTGTAGAAAAATGATTGATGAAAATAAAACTAGCCTGCATAGGATAGCTAGATATTCCTTGATCTTTTACAAGTGGCACTAGAACCTTGCTTCTAATGTTGATCTCACAAGGTATCTAGTTTTGTCTTTGCATTTCAAGTGATATCTAGCAAATCATGGTGCCAAGAATGGTGTTCAAATTGCAACTCCGATTGGTATCATGCTTCAAAGGTCCATTCTTTACACCTTAGCATCATTTGTTAGTTATTACTCTCCCAAACTTCCAATCCATGCATATGTGCAAGCTTTCAAATCCAAACTCTTAGCACATATGTATGGAGAGCTAATACTACCAATTTGGGTTGATGAAACTTGTCCATAATCTTTACACATGGTAATATGCTTGGGCAAGCAACATGAATCCCAAAGGATTTTATTAAATATCTTTGTAAATAGGTTGTCATCAATTACCAAAAAGGAGATTGAAAGCCCTATTTTGGTTTTGGATAATTGATGAAACCTAGGACTAACCTTTGATCTAAGTGAGTGAATTAGATAAGGTGGTCCAATCCAAGTTGTGGAGCAAGTTAAGGTCCATGGTGATGAAGGTGGACATGAAATGAAGATGATCAAGCTCCAACTTAGAAAAGAAGAAAGAGAAAAACAAAGCCAAGGAGATCAAGGTAAAGGTATAAGATAGGTTTTGTTTTTAGTGATCAAGACACTATAGAGAGTGTGATCACATTTAGGATCGTTAGCCATACTATAAAGAGGGGAAATCTTTGGCTAAGCGGTTATCGAGTGCCACTAGGTGATATTGTTCTTGCATATGCATTTAGAAACCTAGTTTGCTAACTTTGGCCCTTGTAAAATGCTTTGAAAAATGCAAACACACATGCACACAAGTTCTACACTTTGTGGTTAGCAAGTTGGAAGCAAGGGCGAAGTGGTTGTGGACTTAGAAAAAGAAAAGGAAGAGCTGCACTGTGACCGGACGCTGGCCACATCATGACTAGACACTGGCAGCTGAGTCCGGTCAATTGTAGCGAGGAGGCATTGTGTTGGCTGAGAGGAGCAAGGAGCGACCGAATGCTAGATCTGAAGCATTGGCACGTCCGGTCACTTTTTGAGAGGTGGCGGTTTCGCGTGATCAGACACGCAGGGGTCACATCAAGTTGTTGTTGACGTATGTTGGCATCAGCACCTTAGGAGCACGCAGCAGAGCAGAGTGAGGACCGAACACTGGGGCACTGAAAGGTCCTTGTTTGGTTTTGGTAATTGAGTAACAACCTAGGTGGACTAAGTGTGTTTAAAGTGAAATACATAGGTGATTAGTCCACAAGTACATATGTGTGAGCAATACTTGCCATGAAGGTGAAATGGCTTGGAAATGTTGCAAAGCTTACACATGTGATGATGAAGGAGCTCCTTGCACATGAGACATGACATTGAGTCATGTGATCAAGGTAGAGAAGATCAAGACATGACTTGGCTAAATGGATCGGTTGTAAGTGTGAAGGGCAAGTTGAGTGATGACTTGGCACCGATGGACCAAGGCAACGGTGAAGAGCAAGTGAAGTTAAGATCGATGAACCAATATGGTCACGTGATGACATGAAGTAGATCATATCATTTGTAATTGATTGATGCATGTGTTGCATCAAGATTAGAGGAGATGGAATGGAATGCGCAAGGCAAAGGTATAACCTAGGGCATTTCATTTCACCAGTCATAGATGTATAGAGAAGTTGATGACTGGATTTATGATAGATGGTCGTACTATCAAGAGGGGCAAACTTGTTTGCATATCGATCATTTAGTGCCACTCGAGTGATCTAACTTTGCATCATTGCTAGGATCGAGTGGCGTGGCAAGTTGAGTGGCTAACTCCTTAAAATTGATTGTGAAAATGCTAACACACATATACATGGTGGTGTACACTTGGTGGTGTTGGCACATTTGCAAAGGATAAGAAGTTGGACTTGAAAAGGATCAACTCGGTGAACAAATAGAGGTGAAACAGGTCACTAGAGGTGACCGAATGCTGGCCTAGGCTGCACCTACGCGTCCAGTCATGCTCTGCAGTGAGTGGCGTTGAAAGTGATCAGACGCATAGGAGGGTGAGTCCGGTCATGCTGACGTACGCTGACGTAGTGGTGCAAGCATGGCAGAGACACGTGGCAGGCGATTAAGGACCAGACTCTGGTGCCATGTCTGATCATGTCTCACCTGACGCGTCCGGTCACAAAATAGAGGCTCGAGAAGCTCTCTAGAAATGACCAGACTCATGGTTAGTTAGGTCAATTCATTGGCGCATCAGGTCACAGGCTTGGCTGAGCGCGGGCGCGCGCGATTGAACGCAGCGTGTGGTGCGTCCGATCAGCCTCGAGCACGTTAGGTCTTCTTTTGACCGTTGGCGTGCAGAGCTAGCCATTGGAGATTGATGCTTGGCATTTGAAGGCGTGGACACATGGCGCACATCCAGTGACCAGACGCTAGCTTGGTGACTCCGGTCGTTGTGACCGGCCCATCCGGTCGCTGCGAGTTGTGCCCAGTGAAGGGGTACAATGACTCTTTTCTTGTGGGGCAATAAAACCAAGCATTGGTCGGCCTTGGGCCAGCAGCTGAGCACCCTTGAGCCTTGGTGGCTTGTGTAGGTGTGCTTGGGAGCCCTCTAACCCACTCTTGCTTGATAGTGTTCATCCTATTGAGTGAGTGAGCGATTCTAGTGCGATCCGCACCAGGACGCTCGTAGCGCCATTGGCGACCGGCATCGGTCCCAACATAATAATGCTATCCACAATACGGCAGCAGGTGCCACAAATCCTGGCCAAACCATTGAGGGAACCGGTGAAACGCGCCCCAGGCGTAGTCACTGGCTGGATGATCGGAGCCCTAGCCTCTAGGGCCTAGGGCCTCAGGCCTTCAGCCGGCGCAACTGGAAGGCACCGTTCCCATAGCGTTTCTGGCCGCCCAGCAACATCACTAAATACACTAGGGAGACAAACCCAGGCATTTGGCTCGAAGACTTCTGGCTCGCCTGTCAGGCCGGAGGAGTGGATGATGACTTCTTCATCATTCAATATCTTCCCATTTGTGTGGGGGAACATATTCGGGCGTGGCTCGAATTCCTTCCACGCAACAGCATCCACGACTGGGAGGACCTCAAGAGGGTCTTCGTCGAGAATTTCTAGGGGACGTACATCCAATCGAGGAACTCCTAGGACCTCAAGAGCTGTCAACAAGAGCCCAATGAGTCCCTATGGGATTACATCCATAGGTTCTCCCAACAATGCAACTCCCTCCCTGACATCATCGACGCAGACGTCATCAGCGTGTTCCTCTCTAGGACAAACTATGAGTCCCTTATCCACAAGCTTGGCTGCTTGAAACCCCATACCACCCGCGACCTGCTTGACGTAGCCACCAACCATGCCTCCGGCAAGGAGGCGGTTGGAGCGGTCTTGAGCGAAGGCCAGGACAAGGTCAAAGCCAAACACATGGACCTGGATGAGGGCCCCTCCACGCAGAGGGGCAAGAAAAACAAAAAGGATCGACGTCGGTCGGACAGCGCCCCGCTGGTCACCGCGACCGATCGCACAGTCAAACAGCCCCATCAAGGACTGCCTGACCACTTCAACAAACTCATGGACGGTCCATGCCCCAACCATGCCTACCCTATCAAACACCTCTACAAGGAGTGTGAGCTCCTCAAATGTTTCCTTCAATAGGCCGGTGGGCCAAAGGAGGGAGACGGCAAAGAGGTAGCACCCAAGAAGGGAGGTACGGCAAGCAAAGACGCGGACGACTTCCCCGACGCTGATGAATGTATCATGATCTTTGGCGAATCCAACACCATCTGGACCAAGCGACAGCATAAGGTTCGCTATCGAGAGGCATGCACTGTTGAGTCGGCCATCCCCTCCTTCCTCAGCTAGTCGGAGTCTCTGATCACCTACGATCAGAGGGACCATCCCTCCCATGTCGCAAGACCAGGACGCTATCCACTCATCGTCGACCCCATCGTCCGCAAGAAGCGGCTTACGAGGGTGCTGATGGACGGCGGAAGTGGCCTCAACATCCTATACATCGACACCCTCGATGCCATGTGCATCCCCCGATCAGAACTCCACCCAGTGGGCTCCCCCTTCCATGGGGTAATCCTGAGAGCGCAGGCATACCTGCTCGGGCACATCGATCTACCCATCACGTTTGATAGCCGAGCCAACTTCCGCTCAGAGGTTCTCACCTTCGAGGTGGACTTTCTAGGGTCCTACCACGCCATCTTGGGGCGGCCATGCTACGCGAGATTCATGGCAATCCCTAACTACACCTACCTCAAGCTGAAGATCCTGGGACCAAACGGTGTCATCATTGTGAGTAGCGCATTCTCGCACGCCTTCACGTGCGACCGTGAACACTACGAGCTCGCCACTGCGGTCGTCAACTCGTCCGAACTCCCGTGGCTCAGGCAGTCATCGGTCCTAGCAGCCCCGAACTGTAACCAACCAACTTCCTCATCGGCCTTTCACCCGCTTGAAGAAACCAAGGTGGTGGAAATCGATCCCACCAACCCAACCAAGACAGTTCGGATCAGGACCCAGCTTCTAGCCAAATAGGAAAGCGAGCTCGTCGACTTCCTATGTGAGAATCGCAATGTCTTCACATGGCAGCCGTCTGACATGCTGGGGATACCCTAGGAGGTCACCGAGCATGCACTACGCCTTACCCTGGGCTATAAACCCACCAAACAACACCTGCGTCGCTTCAACGACGAAAGGCGCAGGGCCATAGGTGAGGAAATCGCCAAACTCCTGGTAGCCGGGTTCATCAGGGAGGTCTTCCATTCTGACTAGCTTACCAATCCTGTCCTGGTCAGAAAAAAGATCAGGAAGTGGAGAATGTGCGTCGATTATACTGGACTTAACAAAGTGTGCCCAAAGGATCATTTCCCATTACCATGCATAGACCAGATAATTGACTCCACCTCAGGTTGCAAAATCCTCTCCTTTCTGGATGCCTACTCAGGCTATCACCAGATCGCGATGAAAGAGTCCGATCAGCTCACAACCTCATTTATCACCCCGTATGGTTCGTACTGCTATGTGACCATGCCTTTCGGCCTGAAGAACACCAGCGCCACCTACCAAAGGTGCATGCAGCAATGCTTCACCAACCAAATTGACCCACTCGACCAGCCCGATTAGGCCGAGTGGCCAAAACCAACGATCGCCATCTATGTTGATGACATAGTGCTCAAAACGGCTCAAGCTTGCGATCTAATCGTAAATTTGGCCGCGACGTTTGCAAACCTCCGAGGGTTCAACATCAGGTTGAATCCTGAAAAGTGTGTTTTCGGGGTTCCAAAGGGGAAACTGCTTGGATACATCGTATTCGAGCGTGGCATCGAAGCCAACCTCGAAAAGATCACAGCCATCTCCAACATGGGCCCCATACGCAATGTCAAGGGCATGCAGAGACTCACCGGTTGCCTGGCTACCTTAAGCCGCTTCATCTCCCAGTTCAGCGAATGGGGGATGCCGCTCTACAAGCTCCTCAAAAGGACGGATGCCTTCGTCTGGACTAAGGAAGCCCAGTAGGCTCTCGAAAGCCTCAAAACATCCCTAATGTTGGCCCTAATCCTTGTCGCTCTCAAGCGGGGAGAACCCCTCCTCCTCTACGTTGCGGCAAGTAACCATGCGGTGAGCGCCGCCCTGGTCATAGAGAGGGAGGAACCGGGACACCAGCTCAAAATGCAGCGACCCATATACTTCATCGGAGAAGTGCTTACTGACCCCAAGGTCCAGTACCCCCAGGTGTAGAAACTCCTATACGCCGTACTAATGGTGACCAGGAAGCTCCTACACTACTTCACCGACAACGAAGTCACGGTCGTCACTTCATACCCACTCAGAGACATCGTCCGCAACCACAACACTGCGGGACGAATCTCCAAGTGGGCTCTTGAACTCATGGGCCATGACATTAGATATACCCCCCGCACTACTATTAAGTCTCAGGCTCTCATGGATTTTGTCGCTAAATGGACGGAGGTCCAGCTACCAATCCCGAACGTCACCCATGAATACTGGACAATGTACTTCGATGGGTCCATAATGGCACCCGGCTCGGGAGCTGGAGTGGTTCTGATCTCCCCGGATGGGAGTAGGCTCTGTTACGCCATCCGCCTCCACTTCTCTGCTTCAAACAATGCTATGGAATACGAGGCCCTTATCAATGGACTCTGCATCGCCATCGAGCTTGGCGCTACGTGACTCTACGTCCGTGGTGACTCAGAACTAGTCATTGATCAGGTCATGAAGGAGTCCTCCTACAAAAGCCCCCTCATGACGGCATACTGCCAAGAGGTGCGCAAGCTTGAGGACAAATTCTAGGGGATCGAACTACATCATGTCCCTTGAAGGGACAACGATGCCATCGATTTCCTTACAAAACTGGCCGCTAGGTGGGATCCGTCCCCAAGCGGGGTCTTCATCAACGACATCCATGAGCTGTCCGCTCGCATCTTGGAAGGTCCAACCTAGACGCCCTCCGATGCCCAGCTGGTGCTCGGGGGTTCCGACCCCGATGCCCAACCAGCGCCCAGGGGCTCTGATCCCAGTACCTCTATGCCACCCACAAGCATCACCGTATTGGCACCCGGTCAAACCAATTAGCGAGTACCGCTACTCGCCTACATCCTCAAAGAGGTTCTCCCACCCGAAAGGACGGAGGCTAGATGAATCGCTCAACACGCCAAGACCTTTGTCGCACTCGGTGACGAGCTCTACAAACGGAGCCCAGTAGGGGTACTCATGAAGTGTATCCTCACTAGCCAAGGGAGGGATCTCCTCCTCGAGGTTCATGCCAGCATTTGCGGGCATCACATGGCCCCAAGGTCGCTGGTTAGAAAAGCCTTCCGCCAAGGTTTTTACTGGCCCACCGCACTATAAGATGCAGAGGAAGTCATTCACAGGTGTGAGGGATGCCAGTTCTATGCCCGGCAAACCCATTTGCCAGCACAATAGCTCCAAACCATCCCTATCACCTGGCCATTCGTGGTCTGGGGCCTTGACATGGTAGGACCCCTCAAAAAGGCCCTAGGTGGTTTCACTCACCTACTCGTAGCGGTCAACAAATTCACCAAATGGATAGAGGCCAAACCCATCACCAACATCCGGTCGGAGGAGGCAGTCAAATTCTTCCTTGACATCATCTATCGATTCGGCGTTCCCAACTGTATCATCACTGACCACGGGACTAACTTCACTAGAAAAAAGTTCCTAAATTTTAGCGACGGATACGGTATCAGGATCGACTGGGCCTCGGTCGGATATCCACGAACTAACGGTCAGGTCAAACGCGCCAATGGCATGGTCCTCCAAGGACTTAAGTCACGCATCTTCGACCGACTCAACAAATACGCGGGGCGATGGGTTACGGAGGTCCTAGCAATCCTCTGGAGCCTGAGAACGACCCCAAACCGATCTACAGGATTCACACCCTTCTTTCTGTCCTACGGAGCTGAGGCAGTGTTGCCCTCCGACCTCGACCACGGCGCACCAAGAGTGAAGGCTTTCGACCACGACTGAGCCACGGAGGCCCAACAAGACGCAGTCGACCTACTCGAAGAGGCCCGTGAAGCAACCGTCATCTGCTCCGCTTGCTACCAACAAACCCTCTATAGGTACCACGAAAGGAAGATCAGAGGAAGGATTCTCGAAGTCGGTGACCTCGTACTCTGGAGGACCTAATCAACGAAGGAAAAACACAAGCTCTCTCCACCATGGGAAGGACCCTATATGGTAACCGAAGTAGTCTGACCGGGCACCTACCGACTGGAGGACAACAATGGCAACCTTCTCAACAACACTTGGAACATTGAACAGCTACGTCGTTTTTTCCCCTAAATTTGGTCTAAACCACTTTTTAGTTAGAACATGCTCCTATAAGAGCACCCCTGCCCAAAACACTTTTAGCCCGGGTCGCTCGGGGGCTCCATAAGGGTGCAATATTAAAATATTACCTCTCTTTTTACTATCGCACGATAAAGGTTCCATAAGGGTACAATATTAAAATATTACCTCTCTTTTTACTATCGCATGATAAAGCAATTGTGTTCCCAAACAGAAACACATTCCATTCCCTATGTTTACCTTACGTAACTCTGTTCTTACTCCCAACCAAATGCACCCCTCCTTTTCCTATGGTTACAAACAGCTAAGCCTCGCGGGCCACGCCCTAGGCTCACAAGGTCGCAGCCTATGGAACAAACGGGCAGGTATGAGAAAGAAAGGATAAAAAACAAAAGTTATGCTAAGATAAACACAGGGAATGAATATCATGGTTCTGTCACAAGGACAGCACGAATGTGTTCATTAATACAAAACTATTCACACAAGGGCTAACCCACGATTGACAAGCACAGGTATCGGTCGGACATTTTTGGCTAGAGCTCTCCGAACCCTGTCACTCCAGTCGTACAGGCACCACCACACGAAATCTCCGCCGAGAGACCAACCGGCCCCTTGAGTCGATCGAATCACTCAGTATCCACACCTGAGATATAGGTAGGAAGCGAGGGGGCACCCCATGCGGGCCATGCTAACTCCATCTTGAATGACGAGCACGGGTCTCGATTGGACATTTCCAACTAAAGCTTTCTGAACCCCGTCTCTCAGGTCATCAAGGTGAGCATGTGTTCATTAATACAAAACTATTCACACAAGGGCTAACCCATAATTGACAAGCGTAGGTACTAGTTGGACGTTTTTGACTGGAGCTCTTTGAACCCCGTCACTCCAGTCGTCAAGGTAAAACACTATCAAAAGCCCCTCTATTTCAATTTAAAACATTCATACATCCATACGTGCATTTCATTCCATACGCCTGAACCTCCTAGGTGGTTAGGGCATGAACCGCCCGAGGGCTCGAGAACTAAGCATCGCACATGCAGCGAAATGCATCAGAACGCTCTATGTTGCACCACAAAGCAGCGGCTTGCCACATTCGATATGAGCAACCGAATAGAGCCAGGGGAGAAAACCATAGATGAGCGCCATGCAGCCTTTGCCTGGTCTGGCAAACCAGATCATCTCAACCTTCTCATTCGATCCTGAACCTCTCACCAAGCCCACAGAATCTCCATCGAGGGGAGGCCATTAGGCCACCCGGGTCGGTCTCCGGAACGACCTAGGCATCTATCGGGCTGCAGGTAAAGGAGTAGTGGAATGCCACAAGAGGGCTATGCCGACCCCATCATGAACGATGGACCCGGATTCCACTCGATCACACCTGTTAGCGAGCTCACCGAGCTAGTCTTCGAGCCTGAGCGATCAGGACAGGTGACGAAACTTAGCCCCTCTGGTTGTGAGGAACCGGATGGGGTAGCGCAAAACAACTCACACCAACCCCCCCCCATAAAGGCCCGATAGGGCTTGGGGGCTCAAATGCCAAGGGGCCGCGACTCCAAACTTGCGTCGATAGGATCAGCGACATCTGGCTATGGCTCTTGGGACCGCGACTCCGAACTCGTGTCGACAGGATCGGCGACATCTGGCTATGGCTCCTGGGACCATGACTCCTAAACTCGCGTAACGGCTTCAAACGGCTTCACTACACTCCAATAAAACCTAGGACCGTGACTCCTAAACTCGCGTAATGGCTTCCTGAACTAACTAAACTAACTCTCTCGATCCACGGCATGCACTGACGCCTGGGTCCATTTGCAAACTCCTCCTCACCCGATCCCACGGTGCGCATCGACGCCAAAAGATCAGTGAGCTCTGACACAACCAAATCGAGCTATCTCAACCCACAGCGCGCACCGACGCCAGGGTCTGTTCATGACTCCAACTCACTCGATCCCACGACGCGCAACGACACCGTGGTTAAACAAAATTCCGTCTCAAACTAAAAAAACACACATACACGCCTGCTGAGACAACACCCCCAGCCGGTTCGGCCCGAACCGCCTAGGGTTTGGGGGCTACACCCACGGGTGCACTCGCGCGCACCCACCGACAAAATAGAAAAACATCCCCGTTGACAAACTCAGAAGCACCCCCCAACCGGTTCGGCACGAACCGCCCAGGGCTACACCCGTGGGTGCGCTCGCGCGCACCCGTCGGTAAGACAAAAATCCCCCAGACGATTCTGCCCGAATCGCCCGGGGGCTCGGGGGCTCCTGTCGGGTTCATAAACCCGGGGTCCCTCGGGGACCGGCTTCCACGCCAGGGCTCGGCCCAGGAGGACGGCCTTTTCTTCTTCTGGACCGGCCCAAGAGTCTAAACTCAACAGATCGGAGCACTCGCTTCAGGCCCTGGCCACCTTCGGCCCATCTTTCCGACCAGAGCACTAGCTCAGGCTCAGGCCAACTCCGAACGGCCTCTCTGATCGGAGCGCTAGCGTCAGGCCCCGGCTGTCTTCGCACGGCCTCCACTCGAAAAGCCTAACCCAAGGACCGCCTCTGACTCCGACCCCGTGTCTCCGACCAGGGTTCATAGAAAACCCTGTCCATCGCTATTCTCCGACTGGTACGCCAGAACCAACTGGAGCCATCCAACCGGGGATGCCCGCTCAGAAAGAACTAGGAGGCGTACGAAGGAAAGCAAGACAGGGCTCGCAAGTCAAACCACGACACCAGGGACCATACCCTGCGGAATAGTACTTTACAGCTGCCCTGCCACAAACAGTATTGTAGGCACCAACAATTACCTCTACAGTATTGTAGACGTCGGTCAAAATACCCGTACGGTAAGACCCCCCACGTGCCTCTGGGCATCAACAGTATTGTGGGCGCCAGAATTCACCGTACCAGGTGAATGTGGTAAAGTCATGCCTCCAGTCAGCGAGACAATATTTTTGCAGGTACCGATGTCCTCCAGTCTTGAAGAAAGCAGCTCAACCACCCACATATACCTGACATTCTACAGTGACATCAACAGTATTGCGGGCGCCCACCATTGTCCCATCTCCGTCGACATGGGCAACAAGGCTTAGAAACGTTCGTACTCTCTCTCTCTCTCACTTGTAAAGCCATCCCCTTCTTCTATAAAAGGGGATATGCTCCCTCCAAACACAGGGAGTTAACCCAAGTCGGCCTCTTCAAGTTCAGGTTCATTAGATCAATAGTTGGTAACCCCTCAAGCACACGCTAGGACACTTCGTTCATAGCATAGCTCCTGTCGATCTCGGCCCTTTCGACCGGACCGACCGGACACCCCGTCTCTCTCTCGTTTGTAACCCCACTATAGACTTCGAGCACCTGGGTTTGGGAATAAAGTCACCGACCGATCCACACTGGACGTAGAGCATGTTGCCTGAACCAGTATAAATCTCGTGTCATTGAGTGCTAGGCCACATCCGATCACAACGTACAGCAAAACTATAAATATTTACTAGTTGTCACTTTCTGTACCGACACTATACCTTTTTTTATCCTCCAACAACTTCTCTATAGGCTGTTCGCACTCATCATTCCTGCTCTCCATCTTTGATTAGTAAAAACCTATAATAGAGAATGGTTATATATAGAGAGAGATTTAAATGCATAAGCTATTGCAGTTTGTTTTTCACCGTAATTTCTATTCTAATGAATAAAGAAAGATATAAAAAGACCCTTAGAGTTGCTCTAAGGTTTGACCAAACATATATATTAATATTTATAACACTAAATAAATATGTTATGAAAACTATCTAACGACAAATCTAATAATACTTATTTGATATAATAAAATATTACTATTTTAATATATATTTGTTAAACTTAATTATTTTAATTTAAACACTGTGCTAGAATTCATTCATTTTTAGCGGAGGGAGTATCACAGAATATAGAGGCGTGTTGCAAATCATGTGGCTAACATGAAAATCATGTCCATGTTTCATCTCGTCCATTAATTTCTCAACTGGACGTCTACCCAAGCATTATGATGGGTTGGTGGAGTGCATCTAGCGAAAACCCTTGCACATTTACGCTCCTCTGCCGCCACTGGCCTCTGCTCTGTGCTTTTAAACACCTCCCACAGTTCACTCCTCCGATGTCCGCTCCCACACTCGCCTCCCTCCTCATCAGTGGCAGGCAGATGAACCCGCAGCTCGCAGGAGACAGAGAGAGACCACAGCCGCAGCCATGAGCCACGGAGGCGGAGCCGACAACGGTGTGAGCCCCGGCAACGTCCCGGTGTGCTACTACGGCGCGGCGGGGCGCGTGCCGGCGTCGCTGGAGCGTCGGGTGCGCGCCGCGGAGCTGTTCATGCGGTGCGCGGCGTGCGGGCTCGCGGTGCTCGCCGCGGCGCTGCTGGGCGCCGACCGCCAGACCCGCACCATCTTCGCCGTCGAGAAGACCGCCCGGTTCACCGACATGCAGTCGCTCGTGTAAGCGCCTCCGTCAACCCACCCTCCCTTCCCCTCCCATCGTGACTTTCAATTCCGCCACCGCCATGACGCCATCCCTGTGCAAGTATTCCCATCCACCATTAATTAGGCCTCCCAATGATGCGTACGCATGCAAAAGCAGCAAGCGAACTTTTCTTTTTCAGTGGTCTTTCTTTATTTTTGTGCAAATTAATTTCTCCAGAATCAAACGCGTCCTAATCAGATGTCACAAGTCCCCAGCACAGGGACTTCCGAGCGTCGTTATGCTGCCAAATTATTATTTGTTTCAACTGGTCACCGAGGTTGTGCGTGTTGTTCATCCTAGAGCTTCTGGTGCCCAGTAGCCACTTGCCCAGCAGAAACGTAGTACAGTGTTTTTATTCCCCCGTTAGCTTATAAGAGGGTGTTTGGATATGTCGACTAAAATTTAGGAGGCATGTCGGGAGGATGTTGCATGGGGTATTCGGATACTAATAAAAAAATAAGTTACATAATCCGTCAGTACTTCACGAGACGAATTTTTTAAGCCTAATTAATCCGTCATTAGCACATGTTTACGGTAGAAAAACATTGTCAAATCATGGACTAATTAGGTTTAAAAGATTCGTCTGGTAAATTAGTCGTAAACTATGTAATTAGTTTTATAATTAGTCTATATTGAATACTTCATGTATGTGTCCAAATATTTAATGGGACAGCGACTAAAATTTAGGAGGCAACCAAATACCCCCTAAGTTCAGCCATCGAACGTATTTTTTTCTTGCACACGCCCAGCGAAATGAACATCAGTGTACTGTCTACTAGATAGACTAGGAGATACGTACGGAGTACTATGTCACTATCACTATTCATTTCATTATAAGGCATGTCTGATGACCGATGGCAACTAAAGCAAGCAAAGGAAGCTCTGGGATGCCTACCGATTCCTGAACTGAACGTGTACACACGGTGACGGTGCCACCAGACTGTAGTAGCAGTATAGTATCAACAAATGTGGCTGGAGAGGTTGAGACTTGCGAGAGAGTAATGGCGAGGCCAACGGACAACCACACGTACGGCGGCGACGACGAGCCGGCCGCTTGCACAGTTGGGCTCGGGAGCAGAGGTTTATTTCCTTGCCGCCGCTTCGCCGAGGACGGACCCATGCGTACGTATGCGTTTGGCAGTGGCTGCCACCGGTCCTTGCCTGGCCGTCCGTAGTTCGCATGGAAGGGAAAGGGAAGGAGGCCGTGGCCACCCAGAATAGCAGCCGCTTTCATGGCGCTGCCTGTCCCTGTTGACATGGCACTGGCAGTGTTTGTTTTTTACCCCTCTGGTCACACACCGGTGGCAGCGTGTGCGGTGTGCTGTGGATGTGGTCTGCTTCGGGTTCGAGGATTCCAAAAATTTTTAAACCCAAAGTATTACATCGAATCTTGTAGCACATGTATGAAGTACTAAATATAGACAAAAAATAAAACTAATTGCACAATTAGGTGAGAAATCACGAGATGAAACTTTTGAGCCTAATTAGTCCATAATTAGAAACTAATTACCAAATACAAACGAAGTGCTACAGTAGACATGCAGTACCCAAACCCAAAAATTTTTGGGAACTAAACGCGCCTTTAGATCCAGCCTTTAAAGTTTTTGGTTGACACGTCGGTGTCGTATGGGGGTGTTCGATACTAATAAAAAATAAATTACAGAATCTGTCAGTAAATCACGAGACGAATTTATTAAGCATAATTAATTCATCATTAGCGCATGTATGTTGTAGCACTTTGTTGTCAAATTATGGACTAATTAGGCTTAAAAGATTCGCCTCGTAAATTAGTCGTAAACTGTGTAATTAGTTATTTTTTTAGTCTATATTTAATACTCCATATGTGTGTCAAACATTCAATATGACGGGTGTAAAGTTTTATGGTGGGAATTAAACAAGAGTTTATAGTTATCATTGTGACATGGTGTAGAAGTATGGCAACCACCATGTGGTGGTTTTGGCTACCCGTTGCAGTGTTAAGCCATGTCCGCTTCGCTGAAAAAACAAGTCGAAACACTGCTCCGGTTGATTTGTTGTGAGAGAAAAACACTGTTTCGACTGAAAAAAACGAGCTGAAAAAGACGGATTATAAAAGAAGCGAACAGGGCCAATTATCTACGAGTATCTTTTTATTGGAAGCAGTAGTTATATAGTAATTCTTAGCTAGTACAGTATTCAATTCCTACAGTTCTAAACATGTAACGACGGGGAATTTAGTTTTTTGGTAGCAGCATCAGTGTTGCATTGAAAATACAACTAATAATACACTACTCCATGATCAGTGTGATTTACTATTACTCTCGGCAGTCAACAGTGAATAATACGTATGTAGGAGTGAAAACAGTTATTGCCCTTGGTGCTGTAAGCCTAACATAAAAAAAACTGCGAGGAGGGCCATCTTCATAATAATGCAGCCGCATGGGATCGTGTAACATTCAAAGTACTGACATATTGAAGAGCTAAAGTAGGTGATTTTTCAATAGAGCCGCATGAAAGGAAAGTCGTCAAGTGCATCAATAAAAAAAATCACATAAGTTTCCAGGACCAGTGGTGTGGAACTTTGAATTATTTCATTAGAAGCATAAAATTTTATCAACCTGACAGAAGGTGTTGCTTTTTTTTAGATAATGGGGAAAAATTGTTCAAAAAAGATAATGGAAAAAGAAATCCGGCTTCGGTCTTCTAAGAAGAAGCATCAATCCATGTTTATTACAGTGATAACACTCAGGATTTAAACTAACTAGAAGAACACCCCGCGCGTCGCTGCGGGAACTACTGATTTGGAATGAAATTTAACTATTCATATAATTCTTAGGAAGAGATTAACTATTATATTATAAACTAATGTTAGTGGAGAGCGTGGGACTCTGATGTGGACAACTAAATGTATGTTAGTGGATGATGTGTCTCGATGACATGGATATCATAATTGCTTGTGCTAGTGAATTTTAATTGTAAATGATAGTGGACTGTTGAGGTAGACGCCTTTTATATCAAGAAAAATTGCTAGTGAGGTTTTGCTTTATAAGAGTATAGGTTACAAGTTCATAACTAAAGTCGAAGAGGATAAATGACAGAAGGTGTTGCTAAAGCTCAATTGCTGGCGTGCAGATTCTTGGTGATAGCAAACGGGATGGCAGCGTGCTATAGCCTGCTCCAGGGGGCGAGGTGCTTGGTGAGCATTCTGACAGGTGGTGTCCTCATCAACAGGCCCATGGCATGGGCTATCTTCTCCTGTGATCAGGCAAGTATTTATGATTGTCACTATCAGCTTTTATATATTTTTGGTCGCTGTCTTTATGTTCTTGTTGCATGTGTGTTATTTGTCACTATCAAGTGGTTATTGTTCTGCTATCATTTCTAAAAATATTTTGAGTGAAGGCTGCTATTCTGTAGCCCTTGAGCACTTGAACATGTTTTGTACTGTGCAAACGGAATGTGACGGAGACATAAATTAGATGGTTACCCAAAGTTTTGGGTCAACACACAGTAAGGTCATTAGGATTAACCCTCTTTGGGGGAAAATACCTGTGATGAAAAAACAAATAATCATGCTGTGTGCTGGACAACTCTGACCTTCAAACAGTAATATTGAATACATGTTGTCATAGCAGATTGAAGCAGGAGATATGAAAGTCACAGTTTAGGTGTAAGTAACTTGTATGCTGGACGTGTCAATTACTGATAGGAACAACACTTAGTTTGCTATGCATACCGTCAACACTGACGTTCTTTTAGGGAGATCTTGACCTGTATAAAGACAGGGAAAATAGAAGTTGGCATTAATTGGCACCTTAATATGCATTTATAGCCTACAGGACACCTCGTGTTGCTTGAAATTGTTGATTATGTTATCTTCATGTGATCATGTATTCATGTCATGTCACATCCTTCCAGCCTTCCTCCGTATAGCAGACAGCATATCACAGTCAAACACTGAGCTATGGTTAGCATATTCCTTTGAAATTTTTTAAATTGATAAATCACTGTGATAAAAATAAACGACTTGCTACTTAAAGGTGCCCGAACCCAAATTTAGAACCATCTGCCTATTAACATACAGATGAACTGCATATCCGGGCCTCAGGACAGTAATTGTACGTTTTCCAGTCATTTGTGGTCATATACATATCCTGCTAGTGCAGTGAACAGATAAGACCACTATGTTCCATGGCTAGCAAATTGTGGGAAACAGACTGGCCATCCTGGCTCGCTGTCAAATGTAAGTATACCAACATGTACGTGTATTTGCTGCCTGAATGCAGCAGCAGCCGCAGTGCAGTACAATCAAGAACAGCAGTAGCAGTAGGTGAGATCACAGACCAGAGCCATCACATGGCGTTGTGGCAAGCTCTAGATCGCTCTAATCAGCGGCGGATCCAGGAAATATTTTAGGGGGGGACTGAACAACACTGCTGCTCGATCTTAAGTCTCAACCCCAAAAATTCATATGGGCTCTACAGTAATTTGCACTGCTTCGGTTTGGGTAGGGGGGCTTGAGCCCCCCCTCCGCCCCACTGCTAGATCCGCCCCTGGCTCTAATTCCTGTCTTACACACATGATGGTCTTCTGTCGTTGCCTGTTCTTGCCGTAAACACTACAGTACTGTACAAAGTAGTAACTCTACGTACCTTCTGTGACCAACCTGGGGGGCGCTTGCATGTGCAGGTGATGGCGTACTTCACGATCACGGCGGTGGCCGTGGCGATGGAGGCGGCGATGATCGGCAAGTACGGGTCACAGCAGTTCCAGTGGATGAAGACTTGCTACCTCTACAAGGGTTTCTGCGCGCAGGCGGGTGGTGCCATGGCCTGCGCCGTGGCGGCCAGCCTGAGCATGGTCGTCATCTCGCTGGTGTCCGCGTTCAACCTCTTCCGGTTGTACGGCAGCGGCAAAGGGAGGAAGTGATCGGCCCGGCCGGCCGGCTCTCCCTTCAGCCTGCCACTAGGAACACAGGGCAGCCTCTTGTGCTTGTCTCGCCGCCGCTGGCCTTTTTCTTAGTAGGTTTTAACACCCAGTATGGAACCATAGCGCTATGGATGGTCGGTCTTCTTCTTCGGTTTGAGGTTTTTTCTGGTGTTGGTAGGCATACCTGTCGTCGTCTGTCAGCGAAGCCTTAAAAAGGTCTCTGGGACGCTCGCCTATGTATGTATACGATGTGAAGTGATCCAAGGTGTTCGTGTACTTATACTATGGCAATAAACGTGTGGGAAAGCGATGTATCGACGATGAGTGTCGCCGCCTGCAGCTGCTGCAGGGATGGCAGGGAAAATACTCTCCTGGGTTATTTATTATACAGTAGTTGTTGCTGCTGATGCTGTGGCAACTGCCATCATTTACTAGACACATATGTAGTACTAGCAATCTAGCATGCAGTGTGAACTCTGACGCAAAGAACTTATGGATGATCAAATGGTTGGTTCTCCGCCATCTGTTCTTGTGACCTAAGGATTATCTTTCAGGCCCACTACAATTGTCAGTGGCGGGCTTTCCAGTATGGATTCTTCGGTTCGAAGTACCACGATATGGGCCTTCCAACGTGGATTAGGGCTGCCCAGTTTCTAGCCCAACTACAGTATGGGCCTAAAGAACAAATGCACAATAATACAGAGTTGGGCCTCAGATGGCATTGGGCTTTTCTCAGACTTGTAAAAATGAGGAATGGGAGAAAATATAGAAAAGAAATAGGAATACAATGACAAAACGGAGAATGAAAGAATGTAGGAATTTTATTGGAGTGGGTATTTAGAATACAGGCATACGAATTGTGGACCCATTCACCAGCTACCCCACCATCTCTCCTTTAAATATACTACTACAAGAGCTAGATCAACTATAGTTTGGACATCCACGGTGGCAAGAACGTGATGAGCTTGCGGCCAGAGTGAGATTTGTCTTGGACCTCATGAAGGAAAAACAAACAAGAGATTGCTGTGGATTTTTGGTTCCCTCCAAATCGTACAGGTGCAGGAACCTTTCCATCGAAAAGGAACGAAGGAATCCTATGTTCCAAACATTGCTACACGAGTCAAAACTATAGAAAAGTCGATTGTTTGAAAATCCTTTAAAAATCCTGCAATCCAAACACAACCTTAGCAGGTTGCGTTGCTCACTTCTTCTACGGGACTAGCACATGAATTAGGTATTCCCTGTGCCAAAAGATATCAACGCACTTGTAACAGAAAAATGGTTGGGCCTCGTGTAGAGCAGCATTAGAATTTAGAAATAGTAGAAAATGGTTAGGCCTCATGTAGTGTTTGGGTCATTTTGTTACTAGCCAACCTAACATTTTAGCTCATAAAATTAATAAACCAACTAGCAAGCTAAACGAGTTAAGTACTTGATACTTGATAGTCAACGTCAACGACTCTAATAAGCAACAATTAGGTTTGATATGGTGATGTGTGCATGTTATTGAAATCTAAAACCGATCTATGCTATGCATTGTATTTCTTTTTTTTCTTGATGTTTGCATAGAACAAGTAGGTATTTCCTAATTTATACATTTCTTGTAGTTGTTAATGCCTTGGCTCACGAGCTCGTAATGAGCCGAGCTAGAGTTTTAGCTCATCTTTAATGAACCGAACTGAGCCAGCCCGTTAACTTAGTGAGCCGAGCTAGCTATCTAGCCCTAATGCAAAGTTTTTCGAATAACGATTTGTTTTATCCATTTCAAAGGGTTAGTGCATCACCTATATAACTATATACTACATTCGTCCACAAAAGAATACAAATATGTTATCCGTGTCCGTCAAAGTAGTTTAAATTTGACTAAGTTTACAATGAATAGTCTTTACATTTATGTCTCCAAATCGATTTATTCAGAAAATATATTTCATAATTAATTTAATGGTACTTATTTTGTATTATAAATGTTAGTTTTCGTATAACTTTGGTCAAACTTGAAAACGTTTGACACCTCGAAAGATAAGAATTGCATCTTTTTTGGACGGAGGGAGCACGTGCAATGCTTTGAAGCTAACTTGTTAGTAAGGCATATGATGTTAGCTCCACCAAATAGTGCCTAACATCTTAGATAATTAGATAACTCTTTCTCGTGTTCAGTGGCATCCCTAGACCGCACTAGGATTCCGCTGCGGAGCCCACAACATAATAAATAAAGGTATGGTGCACTTAAGCATTCATCAAATCAATTCTAACCAGAATTGATCTATTAGAGCAAATCTAGCATGGCTCCCACTTGAGCCCTCACGACTGTGGCAGAGCCATCTGAAATAGCACGTTTTCGAAGATGCTCGTCTTTCACCAAACACTAAGCATCTCGAAAGCAAGCTATATCGGACGGTTCCGTCGAACACGCCCTAAGAGATAACTCGAACAATCCATGTTTTTCCTCCAAGATCCAATAATAAGAACAAGTTTACAATACTTAGTCCATTTCATACAACAAGAGTTCTTATAAATATATTATTACAATACCAAGTTCAGAGTATGGAATTTAAACAGTGGAATTAAAATAAACATCTATCGATAAATTACAAGGATCCGTCTGTGCCCACCAGAAGAATCCTCCACACAACAGCTACTCCTCAAGTTGCACCTGCAACAGGGGTAAATAAACCCTGAGTACACAATGTACTCGCAAGACTTACCCGATTAGTAGGAATAATTTCCCGACTTCAAAGGATATGATAAGCTTTATGGTTTGCTGAGTTTTCTTTTTGCAAAAGCATTATTAGCAGTGAATCTTTATGTATGTATTTTATTAGCAGTCATGATTAGTTCATTAGCTAACCATTCTATGTAAGCACATGTTCTACTTTCAAGCAAGAATTGAGCAATCAGATCCATTTCACCATCTTTCATCTTCCAGTTCCTACTACAGTGCTAGACCGTAGACAAGTCATACCGTATTACACGGCGATTCACGAACCAATGTAGCCCAGCTGGGTACCCCGAAACACACGCCCGCTTATACCCCAGGCACAAGCAGGACCAACCCACCACTCTCCTGTCAAGGGGTCCAGGTCTCCGTCCAAACTTGGACTCCAAGCCCCCACACCTAAGTCCCGGACTCAGTGTGGTGCTTAGACCTCCACCATCCCCGCCTCCAATCAGTGGGTCCAGAAAGAGACGAAACCCACAACAAGAGAGCAACAAGCCTTCCCGCTCCCATAAGCAAGTATGTGCTCAGGATAAAAAGTCTGTGACCTGACTAGAATTCAATGCAACGGTCGGTCATTAACCGACACGGACAAAGAAAACAGTGTGACCAAGCTATGCCCCATTGGCCGCGAGACATAACCTATTACACCCACCAATACCCGTACCATATCTCTGCTCAGTCTCCATTTCCTTACACCATTTTATCATGAGAGTAATAATAATAATCACCTATTATGAGTAACGGCAGGTTACTCACGCTACCGAAAAACCTAAGCATAGTAACTACTCGCACCTATACTAGTAGGACTCATAGGACAGATATATTTATGCAGGTGGTTTCCATAAAATGCCTGTAACGTAAATACACATCACACACACACACACACACACACACACACACACACACACACACACATATATATATATATATATATATATATATATATATATATATATATATATATATATATATATATATATATTCAATGATTATTCAAAATAAGGGTTATGCATCGGGGCTTGCCTTGGGCAGGCGCGGTGTCAGCTCAGTGAGTCAGTGGCGGCTCTAGGACCTCTTCCTGCATGAGGATCTCCTTCTCGTACTCCTCGATCACCTTCTCGAACTTGTGATCTCCGATGGTCACAATCTCCGCCAACTCGTTCTCTACATGCATGCGATGAAATGGTGGAGGCTGGCCACGGCGCGGGCAGTGACGGGCCTTAACGGCACGGCGGCGGGCAAAGCTCCAAAATTGGAGCTCGGCGTGACGCGAGTCAAGGCGGGGTGGGGACGGCTGGAGAGGGGGCGTGAAGGCGAAGACGTGAGCACGAGGAATTGATGAGAGTTGCTCGCTCTCTAAACTTCACGTCTCCAACAACGGACGTAACGCTCCATCGTAGGCGGACCTCGCCGGCGGGATCCTCCCTCCCCGGCGAGCTCGGCCCCGGCAAGCTTGGCCCCAGCGAGCTCGGCCCCGGCGACGGTCGTCCCCGAGCTCCGCCCCGGCTCCGGTCGTCCCCGAGCTCGTGGTGGTGGGACCTGCCTGCGTGGAGGAGACGCAAAGGGAACGAGAGAGGACGCAAATTTGCGTACCGTGTTTCGTCGGACGCAAAATGGCTGCTGTGTTTGGGTAGTCCGTTGGAGATTGATTTTTCCCCGCAAAATCATTGTGCACTACGCAAAATGCGGATGGGTCACGGTTTGAGTACTCCGTTGGAGAGAGTCTAACAATGGACAAGGCAGGCAGGCCTTATGCTGGTGTAAACCCGCAACCAGTTGAAATATACTGTAAGAGTACAGTATTATATACATCGTTTTTGTCGAATAAGTCCAAGTAAAGGTACACTGGGGTAGTCCAGTCATTACCAATTGCATCTCTTTTTTATGCCACGTTCGTTTGGCTGATAAGCCATGACTGAAAGTATTGTTGACTAATTTATTATGAGAGAAAAATATAGTTCATTGACTGAAAAAATACGGCTTATAAGCCAGGCCAACGTGCGTTAGCCGGCGAACACCATCACTGCGGCTCTGCGAGCATCCGGCCGCCGTCGGCTGGAGTACCCGGACCTTGTTTAGTTAGCGAAATTTTTTGGGAAATGGTACTGTAGCACTTTCGTTGTTATTTGGCAATTAGTGTCCAATCATAGTCTAATTAGGCTTAAAAGATTCGTCTCGTGAATTTCGTCTAAACTGTGTAATTAGTTTTATTTTTTTATTTATATTTAATGCTTCATACATGCGTTGGATTTGACGGAATTGCGTAGCACTGGCGAGTGGCGACGTGGAATGCATGGGATGGGAGCTTGTCATATCCACGGGCCGGGGGCCAAAGCAGACATGGGCTTGGGAGGTTGCGCGCGGCACCTTCCCACACGTGAGCCCGTGACCCCCTCGCCCCCAGCCAGCCGCGCGCAGGCGCAGGTCGTGTCCTGACCGATCCAGGACGAGCCATGCAGCAGCCGTACCGGCACCGGCAAGGCCGCGTCGGCTTCGTGCTCCAGGACACCCTCCTTCATGTCGACGACAGGCGATCCGCCTTGTCTCGTGAACACCGAGAAGCTGCAGCCTCCGTGTCGTTTACGAGGCGGCCATAGATTCTTCGATTCCCACGCTCCAATACTCCCCGGCGTGGCGCTGTGGTCTTGGAGTGTACCGTACGTACGTACGTACGTCTGACAGTATACGTTTATTTGAGGGGGTGAACCAGTGACCGTTCTAGGAGCGAGTACGCCTGACAGTATACGTACAATGTACAAAGCTCGATCCCGGTGCAGCTCGTTTGCAAATCTCTGTGCTACTAGCTTCTGGCTAACGTTGCAGAAACATTTTCGCATTGCTCGTGAACTCTGTTGAACTTATGTGCCTGTTGTCGTCTGTTATTTACACCTACAACGTTCCTCACGAACTAAAAAAAAAACTATGAAAACAGTGTAAGTTTGGTTTTACTACGGTACTTCGAAGTGACAGTGGACCTTCTATTTAGCTAGATTTAAATAGCTACTAGCTAGGAGGACAAATATATTTATATATTTTAAAAGAATAGATAAAATATCTTGAAAAATAGGAAACATATATTACAATTAGATCTAAAACCTACAAACTAACTTACCCAGTTAGATCTAATGTGACAACATGACTTTATTTGAGAAGTTGTTCTTCTATCCTAGTGTTATGAGTTGATCTCTTAAATTTGGTGGAATGAATTTTCAGTGTGTTTATATGCTGATGATCGGGAGACATAACATGTCACGCTCACGCATGGCGCCACGCACCGTTCGGTTGTCGCTACTACCCGATGCGGCGAATGCTTTCTGTAGCTGTTTGACGTGACAGGGCGGTCGATCGTGGTGCATCTTTTTCTCACGTAAATGACCCGACTGAGCATCACAAACGAGGCGAGCGGAAGCGGCCTTTGCAGAAAGCTTGTTGTTTCCCAATCCGGAATGCGCCGCGGCACGCCTTCGACTCGGTCGCACGTCAGGACGCGAGCGAGACGGCGGGCCTGTCACCACAGAGCCGCCACTTGATGTGGCCAACACGGGAGCTGTACGTGCAAGTAGTGTAGACGTACGAACGGCAGGGTGCAAGCTCTGCACAGCGTGCATATGCATGCATACAGTACGTAGTAGACAGCACCACGACGAGGTGTCTAGCTCGGTGGCTCTGCCTGCCAATGGAGCCGGTATGGAGAACGAATGGTTTTCACATCGCGCGTTTTACCTTTTGACTGCGGGAATTCGCGAATGCACGGTGACACGGTGTGTATAGATCGCCGGTCTCTCTGATCAGGCTCGGCAGAGAAAAAGCCTAGAATGACGCATGCAGCAGTAGCCGACCGACCCAGCAGATCTGCACCCTGCGCTGCTCCCCTGCTCGTATCGCCTGCCGAAATTTTTTGCAGCGCCTAGCTTGTGAACAGACGTCGTCTCGGATTCGAGTCCTGAATTGGAATAGCTCGGCGCCTCGGCCGCTCGGGTAAACTATTGCAGTGGCGACGTCGAAAGCTGGGGCAGAGATATATACCAGAGTTTTTTCCGTTTGGACTGACCGTTTGAACCACTGCACAGAAAAAAACCGGAACTGGTGGAGCCAAACGAATCGCGATGCATAGGCACGCGCCGGCGACTCCTCTCGTCCCCACGGTTGGCACCATCCATCCAGTTTTCTCCGATCACCTGCTTGGCGGTGGCGCCACGCCTTGCTCGCCGCCTCTCAACCCGCCACCACCATCGGTCATGAAGGTTTTCCTTGAAAATTCAAAATCCTAACAGCCACCGCCAGCGCCACCACCCCGGCCCATGGTAACCTCGCTGCCTCCGGCCCGCCCACCGCCCATTCCCTTCCCCTTCAGATTCACTAGCGTCCTCGCGAGTGCATCACTAGAGGACCATAATCGATTGTTGGAGATTTTAATGCTGGAATTCCTCAACAAGTTTGGCTGGCTAGAATATGATCGAGGCTTAAGTCTTGTTCCTTTCTCGTCCCTTAAACTTTGGACTACCTTGTGATGGTGTAAGTACCATAGATCTACATTGAATAATTGTACTTATTGGTTTGTGGCTATTGAAGGCTGGAATTTTATGTTTATTAGTCTAAAATAATATATTAAACTACTGAAAGAGCAAAAGGTGGAACCACAAAAGCTCCACTAAACGAACAAACAATATTTTTTTTCTTAATTCCTTTTGTTTCTTTCCCTCATGATATTTTTGGCTCCATCTAACAAATGTCGAGCCAGACCCACGCTCAATGCACCGCTGGTGAGCCGCCACACCAGGCCATGCCACCCCATGTGTAGGCGTTGAGCCGCTCCGCCCCTTCTCCATTGGTAGCAAGAGAAGAGGAGAAAGGAGAACAAAAGAAGAGAAGGGAATTTTATTTTTAGGGAAGAGAAGAGATTTTTTTAAAATTGCTGACATGTGGGGTTCACACATAAAGGGGATAAAGTTTTCATAAATAGCTGAAGCATATATCCTCTATGCTTTGCAACCCTTATACAAAACTTTAAAGGAGAAATGACGAAGATGCTTCCGTGTTCGGTCAGGGGCTTCTGGCTTCCAAAGCGGAGACAGAGAAGCAACGAAGAAGCTAACCGCCCTGTTCGTTTGACTTGTTTGACCATAAGTCATGGCTGAAAGTACTGTTGGCTGATTTGGTGTGAAAGAAAAATATTATTCGTTGGCTGAAAAAGTACGACTTATAAACCAAGCAAGCCCAGGCCAAACACCCACAAGTCGATCTCGTGCTCGTGGCCAATTCCATTTCCGCCGCGCGGTCCCTGTGCGGAGCGTATCCCACACAGGCGGCGGGAGTTCAGCTTTCTGGGCGAAAAAGGCGTTCGCACTCCGGAGCAGCGCGCGCGGCAACGACGGCCATGGATCTCGCCGCCATGTCCATCCGTCCGTTCCTACTGCACAGGCGGACAGGCGGACCGATGAAAACGGATCGGATACGGACGGATATCACCAATATTACATTTGTTTTTATATTTCTGTCCGGATTCGGATTCGAATACGGACAGTGTCAACTATGTCGGATAGGATACGATTGGATATCGACATCATAAATATGCGATTTGAGTATTCGAATACGGATACGGTATCGGATGTTGGATATCCGGACTCGGATACGGACAGATCTCAACCCCTCTAAACAGATTTGGTTTAATACGGTCGAAAAATATCCGTACCGTTTTCATCCCTGGTCAACAGCCATGGACGGAGCCTAACACGAAAGCAATGGCGAGGAGGTGATCAGTAGGTGAGGGTGAGCTGGGCAGCGCACGCGCGAGGTGCACGCAACGCAGACGCAGGCATCCCGCCGAAGCAGCAGCAACACGAGGAAGCGGTACAAGGCGCGTGCATCGAAACAGCAAGTCGCCAAGCGGGCGCGGACAAGCCCAAGCCTACACCGGACCGGGTGTAGTATTTGTAAAGCAAAGCAAAGAAAGAAAGAAAGAATGATAATTATTGTAATTTAATATGCCTCCCGGGTAGTACAGCTTGAATTGATTGAATACCTCTTGCTTATTGTTCGTCCGTGCTAATCAACGAAACCAAACTAATTAATGATTGTGTTAAGCGGCGGCGGCGGCGGGCGTCGGGCACTCATCAATCGAGCATTGCAGTTGCAGCAGCAAAGGCCAGGCGCCCAGGCCAGGCAGCGTACGCCAAGGACGACGCGACGACGTGGAAAGGACGAGCAGAGGAGCGAGCGACGACAGCTGAATGCCATCACGACACGTCGACGGGCTTGCAGAGGAACAGCAGCGACGACGGCTGCTGTCTCCCGCGCTTGCCGGCGCTGGGTCCCCCGCCGCCGCCGCCGCCGAGGCGCTCGTAGCAGTCGATGGAGAAGAGCGAGAGCGAGAGGGAGAGCGACAGGTGGTGCGCCCGCACCGCCTGCGCCTGCGCCTGCGCCAGCCGGTCCAGCGCCGGGCCGAGGCAGAGGCGGTAGAGGCGGCGGTACCCGCCGAGCGCGGCGACGACGGCGCGGGTTGCCGGGCCCGCGGCCGCCGGCGGCGCGGGGGGGCCGACGTGGCGGAGGCACAGCGCCTCCCAGACGGCGTCGCGGCGCGCCACGGCGGCCCAGAGGCGGCACACGCAGGCGGCCGCGGCCAGCGACCGCCCGTCCAGGCGTGACAGGATCTCCGCCAGGATGTCGCCGTTGTCGTTGATGTTGTAGCTGCCGCTGCCGCCGCCGCCGCCGCCCAGCAGCTGGATGAGCAGCTCCAGCTCCGTCACCTCGACCGCCTCGCCTGGCCGCCGCGGCGCGCCTGCGCCTGCGCCTCCCATCTCTGCACGCTGTATCGTTGGCATACGTACGTGCAGAGGCAGAGGCGGGGGACGGGGGAGGGGAGTGGAGGTGACTGACTGAGGAACCGACCGAGCACGGCACGCTTGAGAGTGAAGTGAGAGGCAGCGGGCGGAGAGCGTATATATAGGGAGGCGGCGGGGTTTTGACTCTGTTTCTTTCTATACGCGTGTGGGGGGGACTGGGGCGCCCCCATCCCAAAAGGCAATTAATAAAGAGAAAGCTACCGGTGTTCCAATGGCAGTCGCCGTGGAAGCTGAGCTGAGAGCGAGTCGTCTGGCTAATTAATCGCCCATGTCAGACACAGACAGTCGCGCTCACACACCAAAGACACCGTCCGTCCGTAGGAGTAGCAGCAAAGGAAAAAGGGATCCGAAGGGCGAGATGGGGCCAAGCGGGACGGGCCAAGGGGCGTGGAGATGCGCGACGTACGTTACGTTACGTACGTAGGCGCTACGACCTGCGAGGGATTTCACTCCTTGCCGATCGAGCAGGTGAGCGGCGAGGGAGGGAGAGGGAGCGAGGCACGAGCACCACCAGCCCTGTTGCCCGTTGCAGCGTCCAGCCTCCAGCTGCGCCTCCGCGACGGCCTGACCAGCAGTGTTCGCTAGCATGCGACGCGCTCGTGCCGTGCACCGCCTGCAGGCCGCCAATTGTCAATAATCTGTGCACTACCGTAGCTTGGTCAATCCGCCAATTGTCAAGGGCACGCAAGCGACGATGTCGTCCGAAATTCGTGCACACGCACGTACGGCAGTCGGTCCGTCCACTATGCTTGTCAGTTTTCCCTCAAAAAAAAACTATGCTTATCAGTTTTTTTTTTGAAAAAATTATGCTTATCAGTTCCACCCGCTACTGACAATAGAAGCGTACAGTAACTTCTACCTCATAGAAGATTTGGTATAACGATGTAAAATTTTACCAAAGAAGAATTCAAATAATCTAAAAAATGTTATAAATATATACAAATTCTCAATGTAGATTATATGTCCTAAACTTATATAATTGTTAGTAGAAATATGTACAGTTGTTTTTCTTTATGTTTAAAATTAAAATACACTTGTCATTTCTAGACCGATACAGAACTCAACGACACCACGCATGCACGTGGCATAGCCCGTTGGAAATTCTGCAAGTTACCTAAACCCGGCCAGTAAGTAAAGCGCTTCCAGTGATGGGTGTGCTACGGTTGTGCACGTCACCAACTAGGGTGACATTTCATGGCAACCCTAGATCAGGAACGCATGCTTCTTCTTCTTCTTCTTCTTCTTCTTGTTCTTCTATCACCTTCACCTTTACACTTTGGTCCATTCACACCTTTTTTTTGTACGACATGCTTGTTTTGGCCTTTTTGACTTGTTATAATCCCTGTCTTCTCCCGTTCTCCGCAATGACACACGTCAACTTTCCGCTAGAGGATAATCCATGCTTTTTTGTTGGAGGTCTTAGGAAAAGCTAGTTGCCACACCGTACCCTTTATATATCCCATTATATGGAGCTGATATTATCTTAATAAATACATGAAATGAGCGGATATGTATACCTCACTTGATTAGGCCCCTTTCTTTCACGTCTTTGACTTAGCACGGGTGATAGCACATTTAATTTGGGATAGCAAGGTGGCGTGTGTATTGAGTACTGATTTTATCAATATCAAGATCTCCACATCGATCCTATCTTTTAGAGGTGTGGTATGTACTAGGCGTCTTCAGTTGTATAGTACTTCTTCTGTCCATTTTTAAGTGTTGCTATCACCACTACAATAAACTTAACGAAGACGACGATTTTGAATTTAAGAGATGGGCGATTTTGAACAACGAAGGTGGTTGCCTTGCCCGTCTCGGTTAATCGATTAACTAAGGCGTGCAACTTGCAAATGCCCGCCTCGGTTAATGGATTAAAAACAAAAAAAAAGCCCAGAGCCCACCGGTGAGCTCGCCTGCTCCGCGTGGCCCCGCAGCTAGGGGTGCTCGATTCGCCACCGGATCCGCCGCTAGATCTGGGCCGCCGCCACCGGGGGAGTAGGCCCCGCCCCGTGCGCCGCCGCAGCCACGGGTGCTCGATCCGCCACTGGATCCACGTACCACCGCTCCTCGCCGGCCATAGATCCTTGTCGTCGATCGGAGATGCTCGCCGCAGCCTAGATGTGCCGGTCCACCGCGTCGCCGCCGCAGCTCCTCGTCGGATCTACGCCCGCCGCCACCGTGGGTTACCGGATCCACGCCCTCCACCGGTGGAGCGCGGCTGCCGGAGGAGGAGCTCGGCATCAGGAGAGGAGCTCGGAGGTGCCGCCACCTCTAGATCCACGCTCGCCGCCGAGGGAAGGAGCTCGGGGGTGTCGCCGCCTCTATATCCGTGCGCTCGGGAGACTATGGGAGAGAGGCGCCGATCCACGCTCGGGAGAGGGAGGGAGAGGCGCTGCCACCTCTAGATCCGCGCTTGGGAGAGGGAGGGAGAGGCGCCGCCGCTGTGGGTTCGGGCTCGGGTGAGGGAGAGGGAGAGCAAGAGGGAGATTGGGAGAGGGAGGCACGGGCGCCGTCTCTCAGTCACAGGAGATGAGGGGAGGGAGGCACGGGATGTTTTAGAGGGAGAGATGAGTGTGGCCTCCAAACCCTAAGTTCATAATATATACTTTGAAACTGTTACCGGGTCAGATGGGCTAGGTGGGCTCACCCACGATTAACAGAGGCGGGCGGCATAAGGCAACCGCCTCGGTTAATAAGTATTAACTGAGGTGGTTGCTTTGAACCAACCGTCGTTGCGTTAGGGCAACCGCCTCGTTAATAGGCATTAACCGAGGTGGTTCTTTTACATTGTCCGCTTCGGTTAAGCATTAACCGAGGTAGTTGCTAGGCCGGCTGCCCTACCACGAATAACTAAGGCGGGCAACCGACCCAACCGCCTCGGAGCCCATTTTTGAAACGCCTGGTAAATTTTTTTTGTGTAGTAGTGTATGGTATTCGTGCTAGTCAAACTTATATTTCTAGAAAATATTAGCAATATTTGTATCTCCAAATAAGTTTACTATGAAATAGATTCAACGATCTACCTATTGATGCTAATAATTATGTACCATAATGATAAAAACATTTTGTATATATTTGGTCAAAGTTAAGTACGATTGACTTTTCGGGAGGTGAGAACGACAGTTAAAAAACGATTGAGGGAGTATGTCATCCGAAACAATCACTATATTGAAACATGGTAATAAGGAACTAATTGACAAGGTCATTCTTGGTCCAACCTTGGCCTTGATACAAATTTCTAACTCTGATATGCTCAGATATAATGCACAAACCTAATTAATTACAATAGCAGGTTTTGAGTTTGTAAAAAAAAACGTGGTATGTCATAATCCGTAGCTTTCTTACGCTCGCAGCTTTGACCAAATAGCAGTAGCACTGTTGGGGATTAAATAAAGATTTATTAAAGAAGCCCACCGTTGATAATCTAATCCTAATCTCTAGCCGTCCAAAGGATGGCGCCTAGGCTCACGACAAGCACGACATTTCGTGACCGCTAGTTAGTGGTGTTGTTTTCGGGATGCTGTTTGCTTTTCGGGGATCGCGTTCCGCCGAGAAAAGTGGGACGAGCGAGGTCACAACGGCTACCTCCAACCACGCACGGCGCCACCGCCATGCATGCATACATATGTTGTGCATCGATCGACGCACTTGTTATAACTTATACTCCCTCCGTACTTAAAAAAAATAAAGTCATTTTATATAAGACTTAGGTCAAACATTGAGAATATAAATCATGAATAACTTTTAAGTTGTTGAAGAATTTGAAAATATGAAAAACACACACACACACACACACACATATATATATATATATATATATATATATATATATATATATATATATATATATATATATATTTGTTTTGAAAAATACTTTTACAAAAATTTACATATATCATTTTTTGATAAATATCTTTATAAAAATAAGTAGTCAAAGTTATGCTTTGGAGATTATGTCGCTGTCCAAAACGACTTTATTTTTTAGTATGGAGCGAGTATATATATACTAAAACTTTGGTCTGATCATTTGACAAGCATATTAATTCCTGGCTTGGACGCTACTCTCTCGGACAGCATTCCTGGAAACGAGGCATGTGCCCGATCCGAGCGCTGTGCATGATGAGCGGTACTGCTGCAGACTGCCGAGCTTGGCAATCAGCTGGCCGGGACGACGTCGTACGCGTCTGGCACTCAGGCCTCTCGTCGCATTGTTTCCCTCCGATTTGATTTGAGGCCAGCCAGCCACGATCAACAAGTCCTTGTCGCGCGCGGATAGATCGATGCTGGACTGCTACAACCCACGCGACATGAATTAATTTGTCTCCTCTGCCATCGATCACTCTCGCGATGCATGGCGCCTAGCTACGACGCACGGTCTGCCTCAGCTGATTTGATCCCCCTACGACTACGGTAAACACGCATTCATGCATCGCGGACCTTTGAATTCCTGTCGACAAATGGAGCTGGGGAATTCTAAATCCAGCAACAGAGCACTCGATCGAGCACCTAGTCATGTTCGCTTGGCTTATAAGGCCTGATTTAGTTCCTAAAAATTTTCACCCCAAACTATCACATCAAATTTTGCGGCACATGCATGAAGTATTAAATATAGACGAAAAAAACTAATTACACGGTTTGGTTGGAAATCACGAGACGAATGTTTTAAGACTAATTAGTCCATTATTAGCCATAAGTACTACAGTAACTACCATGCGCTAATGATGGATTAATTAGGCTTAATAAATTCGTCTCGCAGTTTCCAGGCAAGCTATGTAATTAGTTTTTTTTATTAGTATCCGATATTAGTATCCGAAAATCCCTTCCGACATCCCGAAACATCCGATGTGACATCCAAAAATTTTTATTTTACGAACACAGCCTAAGTCGTATTTTTTCAATCAACGAACATTATTTTTCTCTTATAATAAATCAGCCAACAGTACTTTCAGTCATAACTTATAAGCCAAACTAACGCACTAATCAGTGACTAATGATTGGGGTAAAAGCGCGCGCCCTCCGGACGGAAAATTCAGCGTCGCCTCTGCGCTGCGGGCCTGCGGTTCGACGTGCCTGCCTACCGCATCTGCGATCACGGCAGGCGCGGCAATGATCACCTGAGCGAACGTTCATGGAAGCGACCAGCTCACCACTTCACCAGTCACCACTGCTCGGCTGATCGATCAGCCCCCGCGCAAAAAGGCGATCCACCGATCATGCAATGGCCGGTGGCGAATGCCTGCCAGCGCGTGGGCTCCGGCTGCACGCCTTCTCAATCCCAGGCCATGGAGGCGAGCTCTTGTCTCGTGCTGCGTCCCCGGCCCGCCGGGGGCTCTGATCTTCTCCTCAGTGTTCGGCCGGCGTAGCAGGAGACGTGGCCATGTGGGGCGCGACACGCAGCGGGGCTCGCCCGCTGTGCGCTACGCTGTGCCTGGCGGCCCGCTCACGCGGCCGCATGCGCATGGCGATTCACGGGGGCCGCGAGCGCGAGAAGTCACGAGCAGGATAGAAAGACCTCGCCGTGGAATCTTCCTTTTGTTTCCATGCTCGGGGCTCGGCTGCGCTGCTCGTCCGGTCCGGTCGTCCCTCTCTCTCTCTCTCTCTCTCTCCCTCTCCCTCCCGCTGCTGTTGTAGTAGTATGCATGATCAGGCTCTGCTTTTCAGCTTTTCCCCTGTTCCGTGGGAGTTGCATGTGTTGGAAACCCTGCGCGGCTGCGCTGGCGGCTGGCCGAGATCGCCTTGTGCCGGCGAAAAGCGAAAAGTTCCCCTTGCGCCCATGTCATGCCCGGTACAGTAGTCAGTCGTCGTAGTCTCAAAGAAGGAATGATTGCTTCTCTTGTAAGCCCATCTTACCCAGCCCCGGTTGCTGTGGTTTATTTGTTTACGGCACGCACTCTCGGGAAAAAAAAGAGAGTGTTCTAACAGCAAATTACAAAAGTGCTCAGCACTCCGCAAGACGAATTTATTAAGCTTAATTAATCTATCATTAGCATATGATGTAGCTTTACTATAGCACTACATTATTACACCATGGACTAATTAGACTTAAAAAATCCATCTCGTAAATTAGGCACAATCTGTTCAATTAGTTATTTTTAGTCTATATTTAATACTCTATACATGTGTCAAACATCCGATAAGATATGGACTAAACTTTAGGACGAGAAAAACAAGGTGTGTACAAAGATAGGATAATTCTCCGTTCACACAGCAGCTACGGGACAGCTTGTCTATGGGTCCAGTAATGTGGCGTGTCCTTGATGATGAGACGAGAGAGAGAGAGAGAGAGTCACCGTCGTCTCTGTATGTTTTATCCTCTGCCCATTGGTAAATATATAAATATAATTATTTGGATATAATCGTCACAAGTCGGATAATAGATCCAGGACGCAGCTAACCTGTCTTTCAGTGTTTTTCACTTTTTCTCCTCTCCACAGTCCACACCCGAGTTTCGAGCATCCGTGACCTTATTCATGATGAGAAAAGGCTCCATCTTATTTTTTTTTAAAAAGAGTTTTACCTCAGTTTTTAAGAAAGCATAAAAGGCTCCATCATATATTTAACCAAATATATACTAAAATTATTAATATTTAAGATACTAAATAAGCATCATTATATTAATAATGTCATATATTTTCACAGTAAACTTATCTGGAGATACAAATGTTGATATTATTTTTTAAAATCTAGTCGAAGTTGATATTGATTGACTCCTTAAAATTGCGAGATGAAAAATTATTTTGGGATAGGAGTATGTCTCAGGATTTTGTGGTACCGGTGTGCACGTGCACGTGTCGTGTGTCCGGGTATGGGTAGGCGATGGGTAGTGCGGTGGCAGTAGAGATCACGAGGTTAACCGTTCGAGTTAGCGTGTGACGATACCATGAGAGTTGGGTGTGCGTATTTTTTTAGATTTATTTTAAGATTTAATAATAGTGTTCTTTCAGTGGTACATGACTTATCTATCGACTGCAAGACGCCTACGACGACTCTCGTCAATCTCGAGATATGCCAACCAATTCTCATTCTTTTGGAGGTGCCTATAAGGATAGGGTGAGTGTACGTGTATGTATGAGTGTCTGCACCTATACTTTGATTGATCAAAAAAGATAGAGAATTCATGATTTTTTCTATAACCAACAAACAATGACAAAATTGCATGTTGCTAGAATAACAACAAAAATTCACGGACTTGAGATATAGAAGTGATTGACAAATGATGATAGACGAGCGTTCGCGGGGAGGTGAAGCCAAGGTGGACATTTTTTTAGGACATTTGGGAGGGTCATCCATATGAACATTGCGACAAGAAGGCTGGGAAGAAAGAAGAGGAACTCTTGCGTCATATCAATTACTACATCTAACTCCAAATGTAGGTCGTTTAGGATACAATACATGGTTTCTAGTACCACTTCGGCTTGCTTTTTTTGTTCAAATATACTTTTTTGGAATAATGAAAATTATATACTATGAAAATGCTCCCATGATGATTGTGGTAACATCAACAACCATGTGTTATCACATATTTACAGTCAAAATAAAAAAAATACATACAATCCTAAAACAACGTACATTTATAATTATAAGGATTAGAGAAATTGAACCCCATCAACACGAGCTCTAACATGGCCTAGATTCTTATGTTACATAAGTATTAGAAATTTCGTGGATAAATTCTATACATATAACTAATATAAAAAATAGTTATGTTTACTATCTCTCTACTCATTTCTTATATATTTAGTTTCGCCTCTATGGGTATTCAATATGTATTTAGTTAAAAAATGCACCCTTTCAGTTTAAATCTTAATTTTTGCAATCTTTTTTAACTATGTGTTAAGTTAAAAAATCTAATGCTTATTGTCTCTTTCATTCTAAATTTTTATTTTGTATTATTAAAAATAAGTTGTAGGTCCTACACTATAGTTTAGTTATTACAATGTCATGAATAGTTATTTCAGTCTGCACCGTGGTACTCAAGGGGTCAAACTTATTTGCTATATTGAAGCACTATATGCATAGTAGTCTTGTTTTCTTATTAAACGAATAGTTCTAAAAGTAAAATTACCGATATTGATGTCTCAAAATGTTTAAAGTAACAACTTATAAAATTTATTGGAATGGAAATTGATATAACATAAAACGAATTGTCCATTGTCTGGTATATGTTTTGTTAACGGATCATTTTTTTCATAAATTATAAAATGTTAAGACAAATATTTATCCTAATGTATGCATATTTACTTAGTCTATATGGTGGTACATAACATTTATACTCGCTCTAATTTAACAATGATATAAGTATGTATTTACAAACATGGTATGGTTACAGAATTATTTCCATAATAGCATATACTAGTCTTTAACTTAGACGTAAATTTGAGAGATATTTAGTTTTCTTATAAAGATAGAGTGGATAGTTTAGATATAAATTAAATGTGTTAATTTATATCATCTTTGCTGTGGCTAATTTAAAAGTATAACTATGTTAATTTGCATTATCTTCCATTGTAGCAATACCGAGCGATTTAGACGCAAATTTAGGTGTTTATTTAAAATTATGTTTTGTAATGACAGACATGGTATTTTTACTATTTCATATACAAATTTAGGGGTTATTTTATATATTTTTGTAACATCATAGGAAGATATTTTTTTAGAAATAGATAGATCCAATGACTATTATTGCCGATGATGACTAGAGTCTACCAAATTAAAGGCCAGTTAATGATTGTCATGAAAATCTGTAGAATTTATATTTTTCTATAGTACGCCAAGTGAGGACTGGGGTTTTCATTAAAGGCCTGTGAAAGGATCTAAACAATGCCTAGAGGGGGTGAATAGGCGTATCTAAAAATTTCCACACAAAACTCAAAGTCACTTGTCAGCAACTGTCGGAAGTCCCGATAGTTTGGGTCGGAACTTCCGATGTCGTTAAAAGTTCCGGTGCAAACTGTTAGAAGTTCCGACACCTACGGGAAATAACTACAAGTGCTAAAATAAACTTTGTGAAGCTGATAACTTATAACCCCACTTCCTAGTGGTAAAGTGAAGCGTTGGGGTTGCTCCTTTAACGTCGAAGGGTTACCACTCCGTAGATCGAGTCCAATCCCTAAGAGAAACTTTGGGGAGGAAGAGACACAACCAAGAACAAATATGACAGCATAAATTACAACAACAACAAGCAAACGGGGCACAAGAATTTATCCTGAGGTTCGACAACCCCACAAAGGAGCTCCTACGTCCTCGTTGTTGAGGTGCCCACAAAGGTCGGAGTCTCTTCCATCTCCTTGCCTCTCTCAAAGCAACCAAAAAGGTCACTTGAGCTTTCCACTAAGAAATTAAGGGTAATACAAACTTTTCAAGGCTCTTCCACGAGATGGAAGCTCTTGGGCGACGCCTAGCCGGCTAGGGTTTCAAGAACCCAAGAGTAATAGACACAAATCCAACCGGCTTGACAAAGAAATCAAGTGCTCAAGCTTGCCAAAATAATTCTCTTACTTAATCCACTCTCCTTTCACTCAAAACCCTAGGAAAATCGAAGATTGGAGCAAAGGGGAGAGGAGGAGGGTGCTTTAAATGCTTGTGAGCTGTGTTTGGACGAATGCTGGTGAGCAATGAATGAGTGGGTAATGGTTAGAAGAGAGGAGAGAGTTATTTACTCATAGTAGAAATCTAACCATTCAGATCTACGTCGGAAGTTCTGACGCAGATCTCAGGACTTCCGACCTTTTATAGAAAACACTATTCATAGCTAGGTCAAAGTCACTGCGAGCAGGTTAACGTCGGAACTCCTGGCATACGTTGGGACTTTCGATGGTCGGGACTCCCGACGTACGTTGGGACTCCTGACGGTAGCGGTCAGCGAGCCAGCCAAGGTCCAGGTGTCGAGACTCCCAACCTGAGTCGGGACTTCCGACCGTCCGGAGTTCTGACTCACGTCAGGACCGCCGATAGTGACTGGGCGTCGGGACTTCCGACCGTCGGGAGTTCCGACACCAAAAGTCTCAAAAAGATATCCTAAGTGCTCGTGAAGTGCTAGAGTGTCTCTCTTTTGATTTTATTTTTATACTTGAGCACTTGATCTTCCTCAGACCACCTAAATTTGCATCCCTCTTAATAATGCGGCAAACCTAAACTCAAAAGTATGAAATTTAAACTTGAAGAGCGTTTTGAGTTCGTCCGCCATTTGTACTTGAAGAATTTGAGGGATATCATTTCATCTTTATCAACTATTTGAATCTTTCATGGACTAATAACTGCGACATATCTCATTAAGATCGCATTTGTCCCTATTTTGAATGTCATCAATACACCAAAACCCATACAAGGGGTAAATACACTTTCAGCCTCAATTAGTAATATTAAAATATCGAGAATCAAATATATAGCCAGCCCCGAAAGAAAGAAGTAGCTTGATTGTTGAAAAACTCAGTAATAAAATCGGGATGTAGTAGCTATGTGCTCGCTGCTTATGCAGAGGCTAGAGATGAATTCTTTTTGTATTTTATAAATTCTTCGTTACAGTGCTCTTCTGCGGCAACTGCTAAATAGTGAATATATTTGAGTCGCATGGAAAATAACCGAGGATCGGAACAACAGAGGTCACTACGACACAGGGCGGTATAAATACATGTACTAAAAAATAACCGAGTAATCGCTTGCTGGGGAGCGCTGCGCCTGCACAGTTCAGCAGATCGAGCGTCTAACGAACGCGTTCAAGCACGTAGCAGGAGCCCCTGCAAGATTCCACTGTTTTATTTCTGGGACCCAAGCAGACGATGATACTGCATTCAGCTGATGAGGGTACTTCGTACGTTGCTACACCTCGAATTTCTCTGCCCCTGACACTCTTATTAAAGGCCACGTTCGGCTAACCATAAAAACGGTTGATGTTGATGCTGATGCTGATTTGTTGTGAGAGAAAAATACTGTTATTTTGCTGAAACGGTACGGCTGATAAGTTCGAGCGAACAGGGACAAAATCTGAAAGGTGTGTCTCATAGATTGCCTATTGAAGGTATGGTCAGAAAATTGATTTCAAGATCTTAGAACAGTACTTATAGTCAGAGCTTCTCTTCTTGTGTTAAAATTAATTATTCCTCCATACTGGTAATTAAGGTCGTTTTGGACAACATTTAGCATACCGAAGAGTGATTAATTATGATGCATTTTCCCTTGTTGGCTCTTATTAAATAGTGTCGCGGGTTCTTCCATATAAGAAACGTTTCGTACCTAGAGTGGTTAGCGCGCCACATCCTGAGGCAAGAGGTGCTGGTTCGGTTTCTCGCTGGCGCACCTTTTTTTTTTTTTTTGCTTGACGCGGGATTTTGCATGCCACTGTGACGAGTCGATTTTGCATGCCACTGTGACGAGTCGGACTTTTTTTGATCGATGACGCGTGATTTTGCATACATTATTTATGGACAAGCTTGTCCATCAACGCAAATATGGATGTATGCATGAGACATTTAATCCTGAATCGTTTAATAGTGCTATGTGTTCTAGTGCTCCATCTTGGCATCTTCTTTCTTTTTCATCTGAGCGTTTCATAGATCGAACAAGTAGTACCCATGTGTTCCTAGTGCCGGAGTCCGCAGCGATTGCATGGAGACGCCTGGGAGTCCGGCGGCAGGGAGTCCGATTGGCACCACACACCGTCTGCCGAGACGCCGCCGGACGCGACAGAGTCCGGCTCGACGGACTCCGGGAAGGACGGCCTCCGCTGAGACGTCATTCGACGCGATGTTCTGCTGCATGTTGAGTCCGGCGCGACGGACTCCGACGGCGCGACCTCCTCTGCCGCGACGAAGTCCGGCGCGATCTTGACGTCGTCCTCCGAGTCAAGAAGAACGAGCAAGCACTTCCTAGCCTCCATGCCAAGAAATTGGAGGCGAGCGAGCGGCGGAGGCAGGCAAGGAAGCGCCGGCTGCGGCGCGATTTATTGCTGCTCGTGAAGCGGCGCGACGGAACCAAAGCGACGGGGGTATTAGCGTCCAAAACCTGGCTAACAGATGTAAAACGACTTGATTTGTGCAAATGATGCCGCCCCCTAAAACGACATGTTTTACCGATACGGAGGGAGTACTAAACAAAGGAGGTCCACATACAGGTATATATGTATACTAGCGTGAGCCCCCATGCTGCGCGTGGGAAGGAGGGCGGGAAAAAAAGAGAAAAAAAGACGTAACGGATGTGTACTGTGCCATAACGGGCGTGTACACGCTGCACATGGGAAGGAGGCGGGGTGAAAGGGAAAAAAAGACGTAACGGGTGTATACTGTGCCATAACGGGCGCGTACTGTTCCGTGTCCCCACGCTTTGCGTGGGAAAAAAAAGATTTTTTATCGGGCTGACACTGTTCATCCGGTACTGTTGATATGCAGTGTTCATCCGGTACCCGGTACTGTTGATCTGCAGTGTTCTGGTTCTGTGAAAACGCCGGATGAACGGTACGCGATGGTGTGAAAGGCCTCAAATTTAAAGCTGTTAATATAGATACGTGGAAATATCCCAGAAAGGCAGCATACTGTACACAGCTTGTGCTTTGGCTGGCTTGCTATTAGCTTTACCACAATACCACCAGCTGCATGCAGGGTTGCAGACTTCTTTGGATCGTTATGGGACGCCATTTTCCGGTTGGTTTACTTGCTGCTCAACCATCGCCCACCCCAGTTTTTTCCGTGCTTTTCGCCGGAACCTGAACCAGCTTTTGCATACGTTTGCATGCCCCCCATTCCGAGAGGCGAGAGAACGTACGTGTGCTCCTCGCTCCCCAACCGGTTCTGCAGTTGCACGCCATATGCATGCAAGAACAACAACAGCTACGACACAAACAGATGCAGCGACCCATATAGGGTCTGTTTCTGTTTTTTTAGAAAACAACTCTATGAGCAATTTTATAAGTGAAGCTGAGCTGTTTTGAAAAAATTATTTGACAAAACAGCGTGCATGGATGGGAGAGAGCCGGGATAAGCTACTTTTTTTAGCTTCATCTCAACTCATGTCTTCGTGAGAGATGGAGTGTGAAACTGTTTTAGAAATAAGTGTTTGACAAATAAAACAGCTCACAAATAGCTCATGAAGCTGTGCCAAAGACTCATATTACACACGCTGACAGCACTGATTGACACATGACAGGGAGTACAGTATATATGTACTGTTGGGGCAATAGGAGGTATCAGACTATCAGTACGACAGTAGGAGTATCTCACTCCACCTAACCACTATAGTAATCAGTTGAGTCTTCCGTGCGCGCTAATCCTGTTCGGCTGGTATTAAAGCCGGCTAAAACTAATTTGTTGCGAGAGAAAAATACTATAGATTCTAGTTGACAAACCGACCGATAAATTGAAGCGAACCAGCCCTCAACGGCACGCACGCTGGCAAGCGCGGCAGCATACAGATACGGCAACAGAGATTCCCAGCACAAACGCAAAGACCAAGGGTGATTAATTAGGAGCGCAGACCGCGCAGGACGCAGGGGGATGCATATGCATATATCAGCATAATCCAAGGCAGACCTCACGTGGGAGGTCCCGTAAACGCGGCGCCGCTGCCGGCCGGTGAGAAGCGAAGCGATGAATTTAGTATGGATCGCCCGTCCGGCCGCATGGATGGAGTCGTTTGCATGGCCGGCCAGCAGGGCCAGCCGCTGCTGCCTGGCTGCCGTGCCATGTCAATATGTCATGGACCAGACGGAGTCAAAGAGAGCGGGCCTCGCCGCTAGGCTGCAGGCCTGGCAGCTTTCCAGAGGAATGCATGGCATGCATGCATGGCCTCCTCAGCAGCTCGCGCGCCGGCCAGAGGCAGTTCAGGACGACGCAGAGAGATAGAATTGCACGGTTCTTCCTCGTCACGAGAACACCAACAGGGGGACCGACCCGGGGCTTGTGACCATGCGCTTCCAGCCGAGCGCACACAGCCGCCCCGCATTGATCGTCGTTGTAAGCTTGCGTTTGCTTCCCTAATTAAGGCCCTTGGCACGGCCTGTTTGATGACATGCATGCTTCGTCTGCGATCTGCATATGCATGCATGCGCGCCCGCGGGCGGCAGCCCGCAGCCGGCAGTACGTTTCTTGGATCCCGGATCACGGTGATCTACAGCAGTGATGAGCTAGTGTCTGATCGAGTGACGATACTCCGATGCAGTACACACACCTGTTGCAGACTTTTGAAAAAAAGCGCTGGCACCATTCAATGCGCTAGGATTTTCCTCTTGTCTCAAAGTGCAGTCGAAGAAGCTACACCAGAGGGTTTGCATGCATTATTTTTTTTTAGATTTTTCTTGCGAATTATTTCAACAATTTAAATCTCAGTTTGCAATGCAAGCACCAATGGCCAAACGAATACTGCAAGCAGAGAAATTAAGTGAAAACTACATATGCAATAAGTTCAAAGCGTCGCGTCAATCAAAAAAGGAAAAGGAAAAAAAGAGGGCGCGTAACGTGGAGCTACGCGTACGATGGACCCAAGCCGAAAATGAGCAGGCAACGTAGCTATGAGTACGCTTTACGACCAATCAGCAACCCTTCCCGGCTCACGCAGCTGGTGAGTGCGGGTGGTCGCAAGACAACAAGGCGGCTCGCAACAAGGGGAACCGGCGGGGGTGGCCGAAGACGACGCCGCCAGCACGTCCAGGCAACTGATTATTGATTGGTACTCGACGTGAACTGAAACTGATGGTGGTTCGCGTGGGCGCACGCCGGGATCACTGGATCAGCGTGGTCCCTTGCGTGCTGCATATATATATTTCTCAGGGGACGACGGATCGGAGGACGATCTGTGTCTGAAATAGTTTACGCCGTGCAACTTGCAACGGACGCTCCGGCAATGGAGAACTTTTGGCCAAAGCTTGTTAGGGGATGAAACGACAGGCCAGAGCGACAAGCAGCAGCGGCTAACAGCTCTACTGTTGGCGGTGCGTGCTTAGGTAAGAGCGAGACCGGCCGAGAGGTAAGGGAACGGGGGAAGGAAGAGTCGTCGTCGTCGTCGTCGTCGTCGTGGTTGGGCCGTAGCTCTTGAACCCGAGCCCCTTGGCTCACGCCCCGATGCGGTACCTGTGTGTCCTGGCTCGTGGGCTTTTTGCTTGGTTGCGTGTGTGGCGGGAGGCCGGGATCGATCGAACCGATGGAAGGGCGCGCGGGGTTTGGTGGCGCCCGGCTTGGGAGCGCATGCTTGGCCTCACGCGGCGCGGCGGGCGTGGCACGGGGACATTGCTTGTGCTTTCATTATTCTGGAAGGGAAGCGAACTGGAGTTCTTGCGTGGACGCTCGAGGTTTGATGACGAAACCTCGACGCGACCACGAGCCACGAGTTCGGCGGAGGGATCGGACCTCGTGGACGTGCCCAGGTCTCGGGCGAGTCCGCAGCCCACTAGGCCCAAGGGAAGAGAACGGTCCAGCTCTCCAGCCACCATAGCGTGGTCCATCACTACTACACAAAACTTTTACGAGGCGGCCATTTTAGATTAACCGAGGCAGTTTTTCTAACCACCTCCGACGAAAGGCTATGGTTACTCGTGCCTTAACGGAGACGGTTGGCCAACCGCCCCAGTTAATCAATTAACCGAGACGATCGGAATAATATAACCGCCTCAGTTAATGAATTAAAAAAAGGCCAGAGCCGGTGAGCCCGTTTCGGAGCCCATCGGCGGGCTCTCCTGCTCCGCGCGGCCCAACGCCGCCGCATCCCCGCGCGCTGCCGACGCGAGCCGGATCCGACGTCCCTATGCCGAGTCGCAGCCGGATCTGGCGTTCCCCGCCCATGCCGCCACTGGATCTGGTCGGCGGAGGAGGGAGGTGGCTTCCCCGCACCGCCGCCGAGAGGGAGGAGGGAGGTGGCCCCCCGCGCCACGTGCCACTAGATCCGCGTCGCCGCCGAGAGGGAGGTGGCTCCCCCGTGCCGCGTGACACCAGATCGGCGCCGCCGCCGGGAGGGAGGAGGGAGGTGGCTCCCCCACGCCACGCGCCACCAGATCCGCGCCGCTGCCGGGAGGGAGGAGGGAGGTGGCTCCCCCATGCGGCCCGCCACCAGATCTGGCCGGGGAGGAGGGACGCCGCATGACGGGTCCAGGAACGCTGCCGCACGTCGGGAGCCAGGGCCAGGACGCCGCACGCCAAAGCTGGGAGTGCCGTCGCACGCCTGGGCAGGGCCCGCGAGCCACACGCTGCCCGCCTGGGTCAGCCGATACGCCGGTTGTCCACAGCTCAGAGAGAGAGGTGAGGTTGAGAGAGAGAGGGATAGGAGGAGGTGAGTGAGAGAGAGAGAGAGGAGCCGCCGTCGGATGAGAGAGTGGGAGGAGCCGCCGTCAGATGCGGTGCCGTGAGAGAGAGAGGGAGAGAGAGTTTGGATGGGTGCGAATGAAACCCTAAGTGCGGTATATATACGTTGAGAGCGATATCGGACTAAGATGGGCTGTGGGCTCTTAGCTGGGCAAGTATTTATCGAGGCGGGCCTTATAGTGTGCCTGCATCTGTAAATGGATTTACGGAGACAGATGCCTTATAGAAACCGCCTCGATTAATATCTATTAACCGAGACAGGCATTGTAACATAACCGTCATTAACCGAGGCGGTTATCCTAACACAATATTAACCAAGGCGGTTACATTACAATACCCGCCTCGGTTAATACATTAACCGAGGCAGTTATCCTAACACAACCGCCTCGGTTAATAAATATTAACCGACGTGGTTATGTTATAATGCCTGTCTCAGTTAAGCATTAATCGAGGCAGTCGCTGGTCCGGCTACCCCGCCTCTAATAACCGAGGTGGACAACCGTGTTGCCTGCCTCCGAGACCATTTTGAAAACGTTGCGCAAAAGATTTTGTGTAGTAGTACATTTTACCTCCCTAAACTATCCTTAAAGTTTAGTTTTTCTCCCTGAACTCCAAACCGGGTAAACCACCACCCACAACTATTAAAACCGCTTATTTTACCTCCCTAACCCGGTTATAGGTGGTTTTCAAAGTCAGTTTTGTCTTTTTTTTTATTTATTTCGGCTGAATTCTTGAAAAATCATAGTAAATCACAGAAAAATCATAAAATGAAGAATTCAATTTTCTTGGACTCCACATGAGTAGATCTACACAGTGAATATATAATATGGTATACCTTGATACAAAGTTTTTGCTGTAGCTTTAGATCTATGTTTTTCTGTAACTAATTCAAAGCTGCAGTTTATATGGTCCAATTATGGTAAAATTTTTTTGGTGAGCTAATTATTATATAATTAAACTGTAGTAAAAGTTTTTTGCTCATTGGATCATGTATAACCTATAGATTTATTTAATTTTATGCTTGTCAAATAGTTTTAAAATAGTTAAAAGTGTGTAAAAATAGATACAAGCATGAAATTTTTACTACAGTTAAAGCATATAATAATTAGACCATCATAAAAATTTCACCATAATTGGACCACAGAAACAGCAGCTATGAATTAAGGAAAAATTGGCTGTGGGACACTGGAGAAACACGTAATTGGCCAGTGAACACCGTCAACGTCAAAATTTGCTGGCAGACATTACAAATTCGTGGTTCTTTGCCGGAAGACACCGCACCAATTATTTTATTCATTTTTTAGTTTAGAGGAGAGAGAAGGTGGGGGAAATGTCTAAACTGCCCTTGTCTTCTTCAACCTCTTGTTGTTGGTCCATTTGGTCGTTCACTGGCCGGTCGACGAGATCTAGACGTCGGCCTTCTCCGATCAAGCAGGCCAGCAGGGGGCTAGTTGCCGACGGCGATCTGGGCAGTGCTCAGTGCCAGCAGGGGCTGCCGAGTGGGCTACGGCCAGAGCGGGCGCGGCGGCTCGGCTCCTAGCTAGAAAGCACGACTACGGCGACGGCAAACCTCCCATGGAAGCGCGTGGCAACGACCTTCCCAGCAGGCGCCACTCGCCCCCGGTGAGGTCGCGACTCCATCCCAGCAAGGCCACGCGCCCGTCCTAGCAAGGCCGTGAGCCGCCGCCGAGGCCGCGCCACTCGTTCCCAGCAAGGCCGCGCGCCCGTCCTAACAAGGCCGCGAGCCCTCGGTGAGGCCGCGCCCGCCCCCGGTCATGGCCATCGTCCGCCATGGCCGCGCCCCCGGCAAGGTCACGCTCGCCCCCATCGAGGCCGCACTCGCCCCCGACCAGGCTACGCTCACCCCTTGCTCGGGATGTGGGCGGGCTCGGGATCCAGAGGACGGCGGGACACGGCCTCCCCCACCACCTCGATGGCGCACGGGGGGCGCGTCGACGTGGGAGCGTGGCCTCCATCACCATGGTGGAGGCGCGGCCTCGCCCACCACCGCGGTGGCGCAGGAGCGCAGAAGCTGGGTCTCTCATAGGTCGCCACGTCCTTGAGCTCGCGTAGCGTGGCGAGGAGCTACGACCGCGACGCCGTTGACCCGGTGGTGGCTTCGACGGCGGTGTGGACCCACGAGACCAGCGCGGCGACGGCGACGCAGTCGGCGCTTGGGTGTGTGGACGCGGTTGACGCCGTCGGCGACGTTGAGCGCGCACCGGGACCGGATGAGGCGGCGCAACGGGAGGCTCACTCGAGCAAACCTGCTCGCGACGCCGCACAGGAAAAAAAGAAAGTTAGAGAGGAAGAAGAAAGAGACAAGGGTAAGAATAACATTTCCCTAGCTTCCTCGCTCCTCAGTAGGTGGAAATGAATAAAATATAAGGCGCGGTGTCCAGCAGCATAATTATCAGTAACGAGAGTGTCTTCCAGCAAATGCCTCAATTTTGGGTGTCCGCCAGCCAACGACCTCCACTTTCAGTGTCCGGTTGACAATTGCCCCATGAATTAATTACAAAAAATATAGATCTAAAGCTACAGCAAAAACTTTATACTAAAGCATACCATGTTTTTGTTTACTGTGTAGATCTACTCATGTGGAGTCTAATAAAATTAGATTTTTTATTTTATGGTTTTTCTGTGATTTACTATGATTTTTTAAAATATTTAGTCAAAATAAATAAAAAAAAGAAAAAAGACAAATTCGTCTTTGAAAACCACTCATAACAGGGCCAGAGACGTAAAATGGACGGTTTTAAAAGTTGAGGAAGGTGGTTTACCCAGTTTTTGAGTTTAGGGAGGATAACTAAACTTTGAAGAGGTAAAATAGACTTTTTCTGCGTAAATACAGCTTCTTCTGTTGCGGCGTGGGTCGGGTCCATAGAGCAGACGGGCCGTGCCAAAAGGATGAATTGGTCAACTTCAGGCCCGTGCTGAAGCTATTCGGGCTACGTGGGTCTTGGGGGAGGCAACAGAAAGGGCCGATACAACCACGAGCTTTTGTTTGGGCTAGCCTGTCATGTCATCAAGCGTTCACCACAGAGTGGTCCGAGCCGGGGCAGCCCAACTTGCACTCATCGAATCTGACCATCCTCGCCATTCCTCTTCCCACGACTCTTTCCCCATTCTCCGCAGTAGGCGCGCCCCTTGGTCCTCTGATCTGCCAGCCATCTTGGTTTTGCCATCTCCCTACTAAAGAACGACCTTCATGGACTATCTATGTATATAGGTTCATGCCTCATGGCGGCGATCACTTGGCTAGTGCCGTGTGCATGCCGAGATTCCTTTCTGGCGGCCGTCCAATGTATGCTACCCGTTCCGGCGACCTCGTCAGCGAGGGGAAGCCATTCGATTCCTCTAGAATTCAGAGAATCAGCATTCAATCCAAGGCGGTGCACCCAAGCAACCAAAAACCTACCGTACTACTCTACCGTCATCAGAGCTGACTTCGCAGAAATCTTCGTACAATATCATAACTCAATTCCCCCTTCTCTGGTTTCGATGTTCGGCTGATATTAAAGTTGGCTGAAGCTGTTTTGTTGTGCGAGAAAAATATTGCATATTCTGGCTGACAAGTCAAACGAACAGGCCCGCCACCGGCTGCGACATCGATCCCTCTCGCGTAGCCATCAGCCACGTCCACTTGGGGGGCAGGCTGACCTCTTTCACTAAGATTCTCAGCTAGTAGTACTTATCTCTCTGCTTAGCACCTCACGTCAATTATTCGTTTCTCCGATTCAAATGCGGAAATGCTACTGCTGATTTTGTTTGGGCCAAGACAAGCAGTCCAAGTCTCGATGGAACAGCAGATTTATTGCTGGCCAGTCAATTTTCAGATATGGTTACGGTAGTTTATGCTCTGCTTTGTTTGAAGCCGCCCTTCCAAGACTCGACTATCAATTGATCATGTTCGCTTCTTTTATAATTCGTACTTTTTAGTTTGTTTTTTCAGCCGAAACAGTGTTTTTTCCCTCACAACAAATCAGCCGGAACAGTGTTTCGGCTTGTTTTTTCAGCGAAGCGAACGGGGCCAATGTGCATACAGAATCCGACAACCTACAGAACATATCCATTCTCTACTTGGTCAGAGAGTTTGTACTTGAACAGTACTGTTAAACTATAAAGTCCCCTGCAGGACAGAGGCTTATTTCCTCACATTTTCTAAAAAGTAGGCGTCTTTGGTTCAGACGATAACGTGATCCTTTGATCTTGCTTCAAGATTCGTACATCTGATCCGTTAGATCTTCATCTCATGGCTCACAGCTGTTGCATGAACAAATGCTATCTTTTTGGCACCTGAAAGATAGCAAATCCTCTGCACGGAACTTTATGGTTCAGATGCATATAGTATTGTTATTCCGTCCCCGAAAACAAAGGAAAAAAGAACAGAAAAAATATGGACTTGCTCTAGGGCTCAATGCCTAATTGAGCTCCCTCTCCCTCTTATGCAATGGCATATGACAATGCAGCTCTCTCTGTAGTCCGTAGTGTAGGCAATAGCAGCACTATTGCAGAAATAGCGGTGGCCATCGACCACAAATATCATTTGGAGGGAAACTCTCCTTCGCCTGCGCTAAATATTTGCATCCAGACCCTCTGACAGTTTTCAAATCACGTAGTCCGACCACGCTTGCTCCATGGTCACCCCGGGCTGCTCTTCCGGCCGCCGCCGCTGCGGCGCCGCCTTCTTCCCGACCGCCTTCGCGGGGTTCCCGACGGCCGTGGTTCCCTCCGGCACGTCCCGCAGCACGACCGCCCCAGCTCCGATCTTCGCCCCGGCTCCAATCCGCACATTGCCGAGCACGCTGGCGCCGGCGCCGATCAGCACCCCGTCCCCGACCTTGGGGTGACGGTCGCCGGACTCCTTCCCCGTGCCGCCGAGTGTGACGCCGTGCAGGATGGAGACGTCGTTCCCGACGACGGCCGTCTCGCCGATGACGATCCCCGTGGCGTGGTCGAACAGGATGCCCGAGCCAATGCGCGCGCCCGGGTGGATGTCGACGCCGAACACCTCGGACGCGCGGCTCTGGAGGAGGAGCGCCGCGGCGGACCGGCCCTCGGACCAGAGCCCGTGCGCGGCGCGGTGCGCCTGCAGGGCGAGGAAGCCCTTGTAGTAGAGGAAGCAGTGCACCATCCGTTCGCAGGCCGCGTCGCGGTCGCGCGCCGCACGGAGGTCGGCGCGCGCAGCGCGGCCGGCGTCCGGGTGCGCGGCCAGCGCGGCCGCCAGGAGGTCCCGCAGCGCGTCCTGCGGCAGCACGCCGGGGACGCAGAGCTTGGCCGACAGGTGAGCCGCGAGGGCGGCCTCCAGCGACGGGCGCGACAGCACGAGGTCGCCATAGAACTTGCGGAGCAGAGGCTCGGCGTCCGCGTCGGCCTGCGCCTCCGCGCGCAGCTCGTCCCAGACGTCGTCGCCGCCGCCGCCGCCGCTCGCGGACGCCGGCGCGGTGGTGACCACCGCGCGGTCCGTGGCGCCGTCCGGCAAGAAGCGGTAGATGGCGCCGGAGAGGCGGCCGGCGTGCGTGGGGTGCCACTTGTCGACACAGGCAGCCATGCGTGCGGCGCCGGCGCGCGAGCAGAGGAGGCCAGCGGATGTCTTGGGCTCTTTGGTGAACGGTGACGGAGCGACTAGCGAGAGCGAGGAGATTGTGGTGTGGCCGCGAGTGTTTGCGCTCCTATATATACGTGTCTGCCTGCGGCGCAGGAGGTACCAGGCAGGCAACCGAGAAGGCGAAGTTTCAACGAAGAAGCCTGCGTCTGGTTACAGCCTTGCAGGTGCGTGATTCGTGAAGCGTGACCAAAATGTATCTGGGGACGAAACCCATCTGCTCATATATTTAATTTGCACCTCTGTTTCTTTCGTGGCAGCTACTAGTAGCTGCTTGCTGACTGTACAGTGTGCGTCAGCCCCATGCTTTGGCGCCTGCGCCACCACATAGCGTGCCGCGACTCGGGTAGGCGCGCGCGGCGCACACAAACCTCCCATCCAATCGCGTGGCCACGGTTCTTGTGTTGTACTGTATCATGATCAACAAGCTGTGCCGTTACCGATATAGCCGGAACATATGGCTGGCGAATATCAGCCGATTACATTCGTCTGGGTCAAGGCAACACAACATAGCCTCGTCTGCTCTGTCACGACAAGAAAAGGTTTCCCGGCCGAAAGCAACCAAAAAGGGCAATGCCCGGGGCGTTAGCCAAGCTAAAAGAATGCGGTTTTAGAATGTTACTGTAGATTGCGTGGCAGGCAGCCGAACATATAATAAAAGCTAATTGCATCTAGAAAAAAAAAACCAACCTTTCCTTTATTGTGGACAATTGAGATGTCCAAAATTGCATAGGAAATCTTGCACTACGGGATGGCCAAACATCATCATGTTGTGTGGTTTTAGTATCGATCTGTCCGGACCCCATAATTGCTAGGCTACAACAGATCCTCCCATATATGGTTGCTTCGGACATAACAAGCTACGCCACTGAAACTTTAAAAGCATCGCTTATACCAAACGGGCGCACGCGACGGGGGCCGGGCCCGGCCGCGTCTCGTCTCGTCGACGGAAAGGGCTGCGGCGCCTCGTCAGGTGATCAGGGCGGCGCCGTGGCCGTCCCCCGCCCGCCCGTCACATATTCGATCCGTTTCCGTTCCGATTGTCCCCGCGTGGCCGTGGGCAAGTGGTCGCCCGTTTGTGCCGTTCGCACTTTTCCTCTGTTGCGTTTTTATCTGAGACCACTTCAATGAAATCTAGCAAGAGATGCGATTCGCCTAGCTAGCTAGTAGTCCCCTATACAGAACCAGCCACGTTTTTGCTACTTCTGTCATAGTTATTGCTCATATTGGTACTCTTTTTCTTGTGGTCCGAACTGAACTCCGCGGTGGAAATTCGTTCGTTGTTTACCAAAGGATCATTTTCTTTTCACTGATGGGAAGCAAATGTGAAAGCGAAGATTATCCACGTACAGTACCAGGATTCAGGTGCATGCACAGAGCGCAGTCGCCTTGACCATGAGTGGCGGTTAAGCAGCAGGAGACCTAGGGAGTTGCACGTTTTCGGGTCAGACTAATCATTCGGGATCCGCTGCGCACGGCGCAGGCGGCAGACGGACGCCGCAGAGGATCCGGTCCCGGTGACGTTCGGGGTGACGAGACGAGACGCTGAGAAAGTCGTCGCGCTTCTTCACCGCGGGCCTGCGGCGCCACATGCATGGGTAATGGGACCAACGCTGCATGGATCTTGGACTTTTTGACCGAGGTCGTCGTGCACAAGCACAACCCGCTATCCTACTTGGTAGCCAAGGAAAGAATCATCATCGAGAGGTTTAAGGCCTATTGGCCCACGATTGTGATCATCCATCCAGTGATGATGCAAGGGCGTACGTATACATGCGTGGGTGAGTTAATGATCCGGACATGGATGGCGGTGACAATAAACTTGACGTGCGCATCGAACCGAACCGTACAAATTACTCACGCGCAATATGCATCAGGTTCCTTTACTTCTATAGTTATTATTATGTCTGCATCATGTTAATTTTATCTGGTTATTATGTCTAAACAACGCGGCATATGTCACTCTATTGGTCATGTTAATTTCAGGATCCTCTGTATTCATGATATGCGGAGGCAGAGATTATTTTTCAAATACTCTCTCCATTCTAAATAGCAAGTCGTTCTGTCATTTATAGATGCATAACTTTTGTTATGCACCTAGATATATATTATGTTTAGATATATAATACTCCATTCATCCTAAATTATAAGTCATTCTATTTTTTTTCAAGAGTCAAAGCTTATCAAAATTGAGTAAATTTATATAATAAAATAATAACATTTATGATACCAATAGATTGCTCGTTAATTTTATTTTCATAGTATACCTATTTGATGATATAGATCTTTGTAATTCTATCTATAATTTTGGTCAAACTTGAGATGCTTTGACTTTCTAAAAAAGTTAGAATGACTCATAATATGAAACGGAGGGAGTAAAAACTATGCATCTAGAAAAAAAACCAACTCTTCCATTATGTTGACAATTGAGACCTCCAAAATTGCATAGGAAATCTTGCACTACGGGATGGCTAAACATCATCATGCTGTATGGTTTTAGCATCTGTCCAGACCCCATAATTGCTAGGTTACAACCGATCCTCCCATATATGGTTGCTTCATACGTAACAAATCACACTATTGAAACTTTAAAAGCAACGGTTATACTTGCTCGCGTGAATGCAAAATTGATTGAAAAGTTGCTCTCTTTCGTATAAGGAAATGGAGAAATCTACTTTAAAGGCAACAATTATACTTGCTCGCGTGAGCACAAAATTGATCAAAAAGTTGCTCTCTTTTCGTAAGAGGAAATGGAGAAACGAACGGTTCAATGCAAGTAACAAGTCACACCACTGAAACTCTAAAAGGAACAGTTACACTAGTTCGCGTGAACGCAAAATTGCTCAAAAAGTCGCTCTCTTCTCATAAAAGGAAATGGAGAAATCCGCGTTGAAGGTGCATTGAAATTTGCCGTGCACACCATCCACGGTAAAGCAATGAACAACGAAACTTGCATTGGCTATAGTTCACAACACAAAGGTGAACATTATGCACACACCGACTCTTAGGATCAAATACACATACTACCCCACAATGAGCACATCCGAAATACTAAGCCGTAGATCTTAAGATTCACGAGTCACCATATGCATCCTGTTGTCAACAGACATAGTCATCTACTATTGGAAGAATAACATTGTTCAATCATCAGATATTAAAATAAGTCTAGAAAAATAGAAGCAGCTAGATCGATGACTAACCCTGTCAGGTTGCACCATAAAAACCTAAATAGATAAGTTACGCTCAGTTCACATATCAAATCTCTTTGACCCTCCCTCTCTCTCTATATATAATTTGGCTCTACTCCTGATTGCGTCATGGCTCACATAAGTGTTTTTAGTGGTTTGTTTATAACCTGTGACAGGGTGCCTACTCTGCGCGTGTCATATTGTAGTTGGAATTTGAAAAAAGAAAGTATTTTACCATCGCCACATATAGAAAGCTATTTTGTTTTTTCTTTAATTTTTTCTTTAACACGAGATGGTCTAAGCCGTCGCACTAAAATAATAGAACTATGGTATTGCTTTAAAACTGCATTAGGATGGCCCACACAAAAATGGTACTATAGTGAGATTGGTGAGTTGATAGTAACGTTTGGGTTATTCTGCACTAGAAGACTAGCATATGCAATTTCAATGGCTTAGACTGTCTCCAACTACACTGACTCTATTCAAGAGACACATTTGTCTCACTGAAAGAAAATGGTCATGCACCTAAAAGCTGCCTTCTCTAACAGCAACGCCAAATCTGTCGGAGCTAGGAGCAGCATGCGGCCGGACACGGTTCTAGCCATGCGAGCAGAAGACGCAAAAGTAACGTGAACCATGCATTTTTTGGTTGTGCCCGGACTTCTATCCAAAATAGGTAATGCTTTTGCCTACTCTTTTAGACCCGTTTGTTGTCACAAAAGTAACGTGAATCATGTATTTTTGGATTTGGGTGCTGTAATGGCTAGGCTGTTGGAGACCCTTGTAAAGGTACCTTTAGCATCTGACTACTTTGGTGAGCAAGCAGCCGAGATTATATGGGCCATCCTCAAGCAGAGCTTATGGATTTACTCGCTGACCAACGCTCGTCTCGACTCTCGAGTCTCCGCAATGTGTTGGGTCGTTTTCGGAACGGTAAAAAGAAAGAATGCCTATTTGCCTATTTGGCACTATGAACGTGGACTCTCGAGTGTGGGGACTGGGGCTGCTGTCGTGTGTCGACTAAGGTGGCTGTGGCTGCTTGCTGTAGGCTGCTAAAGACCAACTTTATTCATATCTATCTTTTTCTTCAGGAAAACGATGAGCACTTGATCCGCAAAAAAGCAGCATCACCAGTCAACTAAAATGGACTTAAAAGAAAATTTTGGATAATTGATTGTTGTTTGCTGCCAAGAGAGCTTAGTTTCTTTTTACTATGCGAATACAAGGTTGATATGTGCCCTTGTATGTCGAGTTTGTGATGAATATTGTTAAAAGATGATCGATTTTGGTTGAGTTTGGAGACTAATTATGGCGTGAGTATGCGTGTGCAACATGTCTCTACTATGTTGATGTGCAGGTGTGGAGCTCAGGGATGATTGACGGACATGGAAAAGGTCAAGTATTGACGTACCGTGCCGATGAACTGGAAGCGGTGAAGGACGGATGTGAGGCATGGACCGAGGGACCAAGACTGATTGTGGTGTAAAACACTTGGGGACATCAAACAAGCAAGATTACATGCGGAGGAGTTGACCGTGTTAACCAAGTCAAGCGGAGGCACTGGAGGACTTGGTGATTGAATGGTCGAGGATGACATTGTCACGTGTTGAGATCGTGGAGGAGGCGCTTCTCTAGGTGGTTTGGTAGTTTGGCCTCAAAACCACTGGCTGGATGGTTTTCGTGTTTGGGCCTCCAAACCCGGTTGGAGTTCCAGCGGGAACGAGAGGAGGCAAGTGGCGTTATCGCGAAGCTTTCAACGAGGCAAAGCAAAGTCGTGAAGAGCCTGTGGCCATCGAATTGACATATCTCAAGTTGGACCATTATGTCCCTAGGGTTAAGTGGTTCAGCTAAAATATCTAAGAGCGTGTTGGAATCTGTAAAATCTCTATAAATAAGATAGAGGCTCCCCCAACCAACCATCTCTCTAGTTTTACATAGGTTTTCTATTCTCTAGTTACTGCTTTTACTATCGTTGAGATCCATAGTTCAAGAGATTGATACTTCGTCTATGTTTAATACTGTCCTCTGTAAAGAATCAGATCTGGTTGATCTAGAGAAATAAAGAAATCATTCCTCGGAGACCCAAGTCTTGATTCATAAATGATTTGAGTTCTTAGTTTTTTCCTTCCTAGTCTATGAGGTTTTGGGGTTGTTTTGGTTGGATGAATTTGTGTAAGGACCGGTTGAATGTTCTGGACTCTCAGTTGCCATAGGCTTGGAGTGACTTCAGCAGTTTGTCAATCTTATCCATGTCAAGAGGTTTTATATTTAGAAGAGTATGATATATCAGTAGAATTCTCCAAATATGTTATTCGAATGTAACATATTAACATGCCTCCTTAGAATATTATTGTGAGCACCATTTTTGATACAATAAAGCCAAATCTTTATCTCTCCTAGAACTTCATCCTAAATATATCCTTACCATTATAACAAACTACAACTTGTCTGTTTTACCATCGCCTTTGGCGTATGCTAGGGGTTCAATGCCGCATAGAATTACTTTACCATTATAACAAACTACAACTTGTGTAATACCCCTAGTGTTACGAGCTTGCTTAACACCGAGATTTAGGTCCGAGAGGGATTAGCCAAACAAGTTTTCGAGTTTTAAAAATTTATAATGCACGTGAAATGATAAGCGAATCCTAGGTGACTCATTTTGTGGACTCAAATCAATATCCAAGTTAACTTACTTGGTACGTAAAAGTGTTAATGAAAATCCTAACGAGAAAAATAGGATAAGTCGTTTTAATTGTTTGGCACGAAAAACCATTTATATAAACAAAAAAATATAACTTGTGTGTAGTACTTAAGTAAAGAGGATGAGCAAGTGGTATAGTTGAAGATGCAACTTTAATTTGTGAAAACAAATGTTATTAACTAGTGCTCTTGGGAGCTCAAAAATCAAATTTGAAGTTAAGATGAGCCCTTTTCGTTAAGACGACAAACACTTGAACTTCCGTTTAAAGTACTATTTTTGGCGATTTATTGTGGGAGAAATAATTAATTAATACTTAAATATTTTGTTCCTATGGGTTAATATAAGGTATGGACTATTACATGAAATACTTGTTGGTAGCAGTTAATAGGGTTTAGGCCTTTTAAATTTTGTAGCAAAAGTGTTAATGGCTATTAGTTCGAATTGAACCTTAACTTTTCTAAGTATGGGAAAAGTAGTAAGACAATGGTGTCTTGACATTTAAATTCTAACTAAAATGTTTAAACACTAGATCCATGTTTTTGTACCGTTGGCTGCTTCTAAGTACTTGAACATGGTGTAGGTCGAAGTTGTGTTGGATGTCACGTTGCTCTCGTAAAAATTGTCCAAACCTCCTTAGAACGCGCTGTGAACCATGATTTAGTGCTCGGTTCGCGAACCAATGTTCAGCGTGACGAACTCATGTTGGCACGTCCCTTTCTTCCTCTCTGGTCGCTCTCTGGATGTGAGGTTTGCTTTGCCAGTTGGGTGTTAGTATCGGCTTTAGGTTAGGGGAATTAGTTGAACCTCGATCGTGATTGTTAGCAGCTTTTGCTTCGCTTTAAAATACATGCACGTCACCAGTTGCTACCTCTTGGCTCGAGTTCACGGTCAACGCGCGTGTGGGCACTGCTGGCGCCGGGATCAGGCCGTGGTCGGGCTGCTGCCGCTGGCCAGCTTGCGCGCTCGGGTGATGCCACGCAACGCCTTGGCCTCGCGTTGGCCGTCCTAGCTGGCTATGGCCTAGCCCGCTATCACTGTGTGCATGCACCACTCTCTGGTCGCCGAGCCGCACGGGGGGTCGAGACAAGGCTGCTATCATCGCCTTGCCATCGTGGCGCTCGCCTCACCCCTCGTTTCACCTACTGTGTCGAGGCTCTAGGCAGGTGCCAATGCCACCGTGTCTGGGCCAATGACCTCGATCGCAAGGGCGATGGTGATGTCCCTCTGCCGTGTTTGCCCCCGCTAGCCGACGCTGGTGCGACCTACTCGGGTCTGGCCACTCCAATTCAAGCGCGTCGTGCCAAGCCCTCCCCTATCTTGTCACCTATGCGTGTGTGCTCGTGTTGCAGCTATCGATCGGAGCCGCCCATCTTAATCTGCTCGTGCTCACTCATGTGCCTCTCCATGGTATGACCACGGCTTGAGCTCTGCCTTTCCGCTCTCCAATTCGCCTAGCTTAGGGCTTCATAGTTCGATTCCTTGCACCAGTAGGTGGCATAAGAAGTCAACTAGGCGCCCCACATTTCCCATGCCCTACCAAGCATTACTGGCCGTCAATTCGGTGTTTTTTCTTGCTACTGGCCAGGTGTGCCGTCGTGCTAGTGAAATTGGAGCAAGGTCAGAATGGGTTCAACTGTTTATATCCACGAGCTCGCTTTAACCTTCTCTATCTGGTGCTCGCGCCATTTTTCCAAGGCGCTTGCCGAAGATGTGGTGACGCATGGGTGTCCATCCCGGAGCACCGTCGCCCCGGTGGCTTGCGCGTTTGAAAGGGTCAAGATGGCGACTAGAGGGGGGTGAATAGTCCTTTTTAAAACTTAATCACGTTGGCTAACCGAAACAAGTGCGGAATTAAAACTATCGGACTAGCCAAGACACCACCCCTCTATCTATGTTCACTAGCACCTTGCAAAGATACTAATCAAGCAATAAAGGTGCCGGGCTAGCTAGAGCTCTCCTAACCAATTCTAGAAGCAAGGTCACACAAACCTATGCCACTAGTACTTTAAGCAACAAGGGAGCTCCTACATATGCTAGTAAGCAAAAGCACAAAGCCAATTAAGCTCATTAGCAATGCTCAATAACAAGGCAACCAATGCCAAATTAGAGAGCATAATTACTTAGCTACACAAACTAAGCAATGTGACTAACAAGATTACACAAACCATATTAGCCATGCAAGGGAGCTACTTCTATGCTACACAAGTAAGAAGGTAACTAGCAAGCTACACAAGCTAACTAATTACAAAAGCAACAACACAAGCTCAATGTATATGAAAGTAATCATAAGCTTGTGTAACGGGGATGCAAACCAATGGGAAGAACAAGGTTGACACGATGATTTTTCTCCTGAGGTTCACGTGTTTACCAACACGCTAGTCCCCGTTGTGTCGACCACTCACTTGGTGGTTCGGCGGCTAATTGGCATCACCCACTAAGCCCGCACGTCGGGCGCCGCAAGAACCTACCCCGGAAGTAAGGGTAGCTCAATGACACGCTTTACTAAAGTTGCTCTTTGTGGCTCCCGCGGGGCGAGCATAATGCCCTTCACAAAGCACTTCTCCGGAGCATCGCACAAGCTTCTTGCGAGCTTCTACGGAGACCACCACCAAGCCATCTAGCAGGTAGCAACCTCCAAGAGTAACAAGCACCACCGGCTTGCAACTCGATCACCTAGTGCCACTTGATGCAACCTCACAATGCAACTGCACTAAAATCTCTCACTTACACAATCGGATGATCACTATCAAGTATGTGCGAGATGGAGGGCTCCCAAGCACTCTCAAGCATGGACACAAAGTCCCCCAAGGTGCTCAGCACCAACCATGGCCGAAGGCCACTTCTATTTATAGCCCTAAGGGCTAAACTAGCCGTTACCTCTTCACTGGGCAACTGTCGGGTCGACCGGACGCTTCGATCATGTTGACCGGATGCTGGACCTCAGCGTTCGGTCGCTCGCAGACGGCCATGAGTCCCAATTCCAATGGTCACTTGACCTAACCGGACACAGCAGCTTCAACTGACCAGACGCTGGACCCTCAATGTCCGGTCGTTTACAGTAAGGTACCGACCTTGACCGGATGTGTCCGGTCACACTCTAGCTCCTGCATCACCATGTGTCATCCAGACTAGACGTGCCCTGCCAGCGTCCGGTCACTACCAGTGCCAGCGTCTGGTGCAACCAGTGAGACTCTGTCTTTTCTATGTAGGGTGCCGGTGGCACCATCGGTGGAGTTTTTTCACCAAGTTGATCCACATCAACTCCAACTCCATCTCCTTTGTAAATGTGCCAACACCACCAAGTAAACACCACCATGTGTATGTGTGTTAGGTTTTTACAATCATTTCCCAAAGGATGTTAGCCACTCAACTTGCCACGCCACTCGATCCTAGCGACGATGCAAAGTTAGATCACTCGAGTGGCACTAGATGACCGATATGCAAATAAGTTTTCCCCTCTTGATAGTACGGACATCTATTCTAAACCCGGTTATAAACTTCTCTACACACCTATAACCGGTGAAATGAAATGCCCTAGGTTATACCTTTGCCTTGCGTATTCCATTCCATCTCCTCCAATGTTGATGCAACACATGCACCAACACGATCAACAATGATATATGATCCACTTCATATAATCACATGATCATATTGGTTCATCGATCTTGACTTTACTTGCTCTTCACCGTTGCCATCGTCCATTGGCGCCAAGTCTTACTCAAGCTTCACCGCCATGCGGTCCATCACTCCAAAGCCTTCGACTTGCCCTTCACGCTTGCAACTGGTCCATCAAGCCAAGTCTTGTCTTGATCTTCTCCACCTTGATTACATGACTCAATGTCATGTCTCATGTGCATTTAAGCTCCTTCATCATCACATGTGTGATCTTTGCAACATCTCCAAGCCATTTTCACCTTCATGGCATATGTTGCTCACACACATGTACCTATGGACTAATCACCTATGTATCTCATATAAACACAATTAGTCCACCTAGGTTGTCACTCAATTACCAAAACCAAACAAGGACCTTTCAATCTCCCTCTTTTTGGTAATTGATGACAACTCTACAAAGATATGGAAATTAAGCCCTTTTGGATTCATGTTGCTTGCCCAAGCAATTTTACCATGTGAAAATGATTTTGGACAAGTACCACAAACCCAAAATGGTAGTATTAGCTCCCCCTACATATGTGCTAGAGTGTTTGACTTTAAGTTTGCACATATGTAAAGATTTAAATTATAGGAGAGTAATTACTACCAAATGATACTAAGGTGTATAGAATAAACCTTTGAAGCGTGTACCAATCAGAGTTGCACCTTTAAGTTTATCCTTAGCACCATGGTTAGCTAGATATCACTTGGAAATAAAAACACTAGATACCTTGTGAGATCAACATTAAAAGCAAGGTACTAGCATTACTTAAAAAGCATACCAAGTGTCTAGCTATCATTCTATGCATGCTAGTTATCAAATCATCATTCAAGTTCTACAACTAACATACACCACACAAGCATGCATATTGAATTTAAAAGCTTATGCAATGCAAGCAAGCACACGAATATGCACATATCAAATGCAAATCAATCAAAGTTCATGAGCTTGCTTCCCCTACTTATGTGCTTCTCTTGTCCAAGAATTTTGATCCATCTCTTTTCTTCAATGTTGCTCCCTCTTTGTCCATGTCCATGTCCAACCTCCTAAGCTTTCATAACTTATCTCTCCCCTTACACAATTTATCTCTCCCCCTATATAGGCTTTTATATCTTTGTACAATCTCTCTCCCTTTGTCATCAATTTCCATAAAGGTGTGCTTCACATTAATGCAAAGGTATGTATTTGGGGTAGATGGTTGAGGCTTGGATCTTATATTTTTGATGGACGTCACTTGATTGTTGGAATGACACCATTTGTAAATACCACTTGTAGCTTGTGTAGGGCTTCTTGAGATACCACACGTAAGATTTTTTATCTTGTGATCAATTTGTGGGACACCTCCCCCTATGTGATAGCATGGGTCATCCATTTGATACACTTGAGCTCTTATAGGTGAGGGATGCATTCTTCATTTGATGATCACTTAAAGTTGAGGATCACTTGTGGAACCATTATCTTGCATGATTGATACTATGTATAGATACCACTTGTAGGAAGTGAATACCATTTAAAAGAATCTTCTAGTATAGAACCACTTGTTTGATTTATCAATAAAGACCATTTCTTGAACATTTGTTATCTTCATGAGTACCACTTATAGGATATCACTTGTGAGTTGATCTAGACATTATTTGTAGATTCTTGATAAAATACTTGAGTCTAGATACCATTTGAAACAAACTAGATATCCATTTGCATTGTTGTCTTGTGCTTATACTCTTATCACTATCATGAGTTTCTATGATTGACTTGAACTAAAATGATTTGCCTAAGTTTTCAAGTTCAGTTTGAACCAATGACAAGCTTCTTTACACCTCTTGCAAGGGTTATCTTGTCAATGTTGTACTTGTCACTTGTTAGCAATCCAAATTAAGTCAAGTACTTAGGTTTGCTAGCTCATGAACAAATTCATATACTAACCACTAGATTAAGTAATCATTCAAACAATAGTGGTAGGCTATGAAATTAAACATTTCATTTGTTATGCATGATCCTATAAAGCATGTACTATATGCACTAACCGCATACTAGTAAGGGATGAGATGATCATGCATATTACAATGATACCTTTGCTATGTTGGAGTAGAGGATAGTCACATAGATTCCAATTCATTACTCCAATAGCAATGTGAAGTCCAATTATGAGCTTGGTGAAGACCAATAGAAACAATATTGAATTTCATTCTTCACCCATATGAAATGAATACCATTTATGACCAAGTGCACTTTCTTGTTGTGGTTGGCTTGCTTCATCTTTTGATTAATGCTTGCATGAGAGTATCAATTTGAGAATACTACTTGAAATATCTTGATTAGCTCTCTTTTGGGTATTGCTTGCTTTTCTTGATGAACCCTTTTAATTGCTTCAACTAAGCATCTCAAATGTTTCTTGGATCACCACTTCTATGTTAGCCTTCCAAGTAGCACATTTGGTTCACCTACACATAGGCGATAAGCCCCTACACTAGGGAGAAGTGACCTCTCTCTAAGAATCATTCTTGATACTCACTTGAAATAACTTGATTGATTGATCCAAGTGATGGACTTAACTTGATGAGTAACCTTGATTCCTTCTTTAAGTCATTTTCTTTCTTCTTGTTTAAGTTCTTTTCTTTCTGCTAAATGATATCCAATAGTCACTAGAACTTAAATTTCAACTTCATCTTGAGTTTGGTCTTGATCTTCCAATTTGAGTATTAAATGTGTGCAAAGTACACTCCACAATCAAATAGCCTTGTACTCTTTGCTTGTTATGCCTTTAGATCATATCAAAACCAAACTTAGGTACCTCAAACATTTGTAAACATGTTTCTAACTTGAGGACCTTTCAATCAAAGTGACTCTAGATTAATTCAATATTTGTCACTTTTCTGACAGATTTTGTATCCTTTAAAGGAATAAGCATATTTCCCAAAATACAAATCCAAATACCACGAAATTTGGTGGAGATGTTATTTACTAAGTTATCTAGTAGCTGTAAAAATTTGAGATTCATTTGACTTCTAGACTGCTATCAGATTTTAATTCTTCCACCACTGCTACATGTTGAAAACTGCTGCACTATAGCTGACAAGATCCACTCCAAAACCAAAGCATTTCTTATCCAATTTTCATAAAATTTCTACAGCATCTTATACCATAAGTCTAGAGCATGTATACCAATTTTCATGCCAATTCAGTAAGTTTTGATCACTCAAACATGGCTAAGATCACAGCTAGCTCAGATTTTGCAATATAGGATAGATTTCAACACTTGAGCTATACTTCATCAAATATGAATCAAACTTGAAGGCAACTTGTTTGAATACTTCCATAAGATATATATCCATTCAAACCACTTACTAAAAGTCATCTTATGAACTTATCCAACACAAATCAATCCAAACTTGATTACTAAGCAATTATCCATTCAATCAACTTATAGCAAGCAACATTGCATATTTATCCAATTCAATCAACTCATATGCACCCAAATGAAATAATCAACAAGAGATATACCTTGGTTGGCTTATGATCATCCAATTAGCAAGCTTCAACTCAAATATTTGCAAGCCATCAAATAATATCCAATGAATTACCAACGACTTGAATTATAGCACTTGTATGTTGATAGCGCTTGGACTTCACTCAATTTTCTCTTGGCATTGGGTCCGGATGTGCACTAAGCTTCATAACTTGATTCAACATATGATGATTAATATGAAAATAGTTTGAATTAAGCCTCCAATGCCATGGTACCTACACACATTCATCCACTCTCTGATGGTACCCAAATAATTTTAGGTCCTCTCAAATTAGGAGCAACATACTTAGACGATGCCTTAGTATGAGTAGCGGGATATTTTGCAATAGCAACCATAGAGGTACCATCACCATCCTTTCTAAGTATATCATGATCATCAATTGAAATAGGCTTAGAAATTTTACCTAGGGGACATGAATGTGCCATGTGTCCCCTTTCCCAGCATGAGTAGCACTTTCTCTTTGCTTGATCCTTCTCTTCTTTGCTCATGTGGTGCTTCTCATTGCCTTGCCTCTCATAGATTGCTTGAGCCTTCTTCTCAAGCTTGGTATGGCACTTAGAGGCAAAGTATCCTATACTTCCATACTTGAAGCACTTGATGTGAGCATAGACTTTCTTTTCATCTTCATTCTTGCTCATCATCTTAGCATCTTGAGTTTACATTGGATGCCTTGCCTTTCCACCTCTTCTAGTTTTCTTCTTCTTTATTATCAAATCACCTCCATCTTCATGGTTGATCTTGATTTGAACTTGGGGTGTTTTCTCTTGCTCAACTTGTGGCTTTGGTTAAGGCTTCACTTGTTGCTTCACCAATTGCTTGGTTGGGCATATTGAGGTAAGATGACCCCAAGTGCGGTACTTGAAGCACTTGACATGCTTTAGCCTCTCTTCTTCTTTTATATTCTTAAACTTCTCAATGTTAGGGCAATCATTTGTAAGGTGTCCCGCTTCATGACACCTGTAGCATATGGTATGGGAGAGCTTTCTTTGTTGTAGCTTCTTCATCTTTCTCTCTCTCTCTTTCTTTCACCATTTGTCATCTTCTTCTTGAAGCCAAGGCCATACTTGTCACCATAGTTTCTTTGAGTCTTCAACATATGCTCAAAGGTGACTTTTGAGTTATAGCACCTCTCTAACTTGTTGCTCAATTTCTTCACTTCATTTTGAGCTCATTGTTCTTCTTCAAAAGGTTAGTCTCACAAGACATAGAAGTAGAACAAGCATCTATTTATGAAGAGCATGGCATATCTAATAAATCATCACAAGAGGTGGATACATGCTTCTTGCCTACATCACAAGGGTTAGCAACAATATGTGATTGATCAATTGACCCATGTGATGAACTCTCATTATTTTTAAGTTTCTTGGTAAACATTTTAATGAGAGAAGCATGTTGTTCTAATAATTCATCATGAGATGCAAGTAGTGTCTCATGATTCAATTTTAGCTCATCAAGTGAAGATTTATAAGCATCAAGTAATTTCTTATGTTCTTCACAAGAGTTCTTTAGAAATGAGTTTTCATTTTCTAATTTCAATGTTTTTGCTTTCTCATTTTCTAAAGACATGGTCATGCTAGCAAGTCTACTAACAAGCTCATCATATGAATCAATATAATCAACCACATTATCATTTGATACCTTGGTGTCACCTTGTGACATGAAGCAATGTGGTGATGTAGTCGGAGAGCTTGTAGTAGCATCTTCATCATGGCTTGAGCATGAACCATCATCACCATCAAGTGTGCATGGGGTAGCATCATCACTTGCAACACTTGTGGCATCATCATCAACCTTGTCAAGTGAACTTGTAGTAGATCGATCATTATCATCATCACTTGACCATGAGGTGGAGCAATCTTCCACAATCACCAAATTGTGGTTATGCTCAACATACTCATGCATCTCCTTCTTGGGCTCACCCTCCTTCTTGAATTTGCCATCATCTCATGTGGAGGAATCACCGAAGGTTTCCTTGATGGACTCCCATATCTCATGAGCGGTTCCCTTGATGTTTACTTGTTTCAACAAATCAAAGCTTAAAGCATCCATTAGAAAACAACAAGCATATGCATCAAATTCATAGAGAACTCTTTGAGCTTTGATGAGATTTCTATGGTCCAAGACATGGGTGAGACCACTTGTGACAATCCACCAAAATTTAGATCCCTTTACACGAAAATGATCAAGTATGTGATTTTTCCAAAGTACAAAGTTTGTGCCATAAAAAATATGTGCCTCACAAACATCTAGCCCATTAGACGTCATCCTCTCGGGTCGATGAAGACCACAAATGAGAGACCAGGCTCTGATACCAATTGAAAGGATCGAGATAGCGACTAGAGGGAGGGGTGAATAGTCCTTTTTAAAACTTAATCACGTTGGCTAACCGAAACAAGTACGGAATTAAAATTATCGGACTAGCCAAGACACCACCCCTCTATCTATGTTCACTAGCACCTTGCAAAGATACTAATCAAGCAACAAAGGTGCCGGGCTAGCTAGAGCTCTCCTAGCCAATTCTAGAAGCAAGGTCACACAAACCTATACCACTAGTACTCTAAGCAACAAGGGAGCTCCTACACATGCTAGTAAGCAAAAGCACAAAGCCAGCTAAGCTCACTAGCAATGCTCAATAACAAGGCAACCAATGTCAAATTAGAGAGCGTAATTACTTAGCTACACAAACTAAGTAATGTGACTAACAAGGTTACACAAACCAAATTAGCCACACAAAGGAGCTACTTCTATACTACACAAGCAAGAAGGTAACTAGCAAGCTACACAAGCTAACTAATTATAAAAGCAACAACACAAGCTCAATGTATATGAAAGTAATCGCAAGCTTATGTAACGGGGATGCAAACCAACGGGAAGAATAAGGATGACACGATGATTTTTCTCCCGAGGTTCACGTGTTTGCCAATACGCTAGTTCCCGTTGTGTCGACCGCTCACTTGGTGGTTCGGCGGCTAATTGGCATCACCCGCCAAGCCCGCACGTCAGGCGCCGCAAGAACCTACCCCAGAAGTGAGGGTAGCTCAATGGCATGCTTTACTAAAGTTGTTCTTCGTGGCTCCCGCGGGGCGAGCACAATGCCCCTCACAAAGCACTTCTCCAGAGCGCCGCATAAGCTTCTTGCGGGCTTCCACGGAGACCACCACCAAGCCATCTAGGAGGTGGCAACCTCCAAGAGTAACAAGCACCATCGGCTTGCAACTCGATCACCTAGTGCCACTCGATGCAACCTCACGATGCAACCGCACTAGAATCTCTCACTCACACAATCGGATAATCACTATCAAGTATGTGTGAGATGGAGGGCTCCCAAGCACTCTCAAGCATGGACACAAAGTCCTCCAAGGTGCTCAGCACCAACCATGGCCGAAGGCCACTTCTATTTATAGCCCCAAGGGCTAAACTAGCCGTTACCCCTTTACTAGGCAACTGTCGGGTCGACCGGATGCTCCGATCGTGTTGACCGGACGCTGGACCTCAGCGTCCGGTCACCCACAGACGGCCACGAGTCCCGATTCTAATGGTCACTTGACCTGACCAGACGTAGCAGCTTCAACTGACCGGACGCTGGACCCTCAGCGTCTGGTCGTTTACAGTAAGGTACCGACCTTGACCGGACGCGTCCGGTAGCACGTGATCGGACGCATCCCAGCGTCCGGTCACACTCTAGCTCCTGCATCACCATGCGTCATCCTGACCGGATGTGCCCTGCCAGCGTCCGGTCACTACTAGTGCCAGCGTCTGGTGCACCCAGTGAGACTTTGTCTTTTCTGTGTAGGGTGCCGGTGGCACCGTCGGACTGTCCGCACTCTACGGGCGGACACTCCGCCGGTGGAGTTTCTTCACCAAGTTGATCCACATCAACTCCAACTCAATCTCCTTTGTAAATGTGCCAACACCACCAAGTAAACACCACCATGTGTATGTGTGTTAGGTTTTCACAATCATTTCTCAAAGGATGTTAGCCACTCAACTTGCCATGCCATTCGATCCTAGCGACGATGCAAAGTTAGATCACTCGAGTGAGTTTGCCCCTCTTGATAGTACGGACATCTATTCTAAACTCGGTCATAAACTTCTCTACACACATATGACCGGTGAAATGAAATGCCCTAGGTTATACCTTTGCCTTGCGCATTCCATTCCATCTCCTCCAATGTTGATGCAACACATGCACCAACATGATCAACAATGATATATGATCCACTTTATATCATCACGTGGTCATATTGGTTCATCGATCTTGACTTTACTTGCTCTTCACCATTTCCATCGTCCATCGACGCCAAGTCTTGCTCAAGCTTCACCGCCACACGGTTCATCACTCCAAAGCCTTCGACTTGCCCTTCACGCTTGCAACTGGTCCATCAAGCCAAGTCTTGTCTTGATCTTTTCCACCTTGATCATATGACTCAATGTCATGTCTCATGTGCATTTAAGCTCCTTCATCATCACATGTGTGAGCTTTGCAACATCTCCAAGCCATTTTCACCTTTATGGCATATGTTGCTCACACACATGTACCTGTGAACTAATCACATGTGTATCTCACATAAACACAATTAGTTCACCTAGGTTGTCACTCAATTACCAAAATCAAACAAGGACATTTCAGCGTTGCCAGGCCACCTCAACACGCCTCCGCCTCAACCGTCACCGCAGCACGATTTTTGGTGAGCTACTGGTGCTTACCTGCTATCTCTACCACACCAATAAAACTTAGGCCACCGGAACAGTCGCGCCACCACCATGGATAGCCGCTCGCCACTGTAGCCCACGATAGTGCACCTCCAAGTCCCTAACCGTCATCCATCCTTACGCGTTTAGCCGTAGATGGTGATCGACCTGCTAAATGGGTCCACGTAGGTCTCTGGTGGCCGACGTGGACGCCCAGTGCCATCGCTCGCCACGTGCGCCATGCATGGGATTGTCGTAGGTGCACGTGAGGAAATTTGGAAATATCCAGGGGTTAAGTGAATTCGTCAGAGAAAGGAAGAAATAGTATTAGAAATAAGTCGTGGTTCGAAAAAAGTCTGAGGGCTTAATTGCTAAAGTGCCAGCGTGGGCACCCCACCGTGGGCCATCTCACGCGTGGGTTGTGCCCCGCTCTGGGCCACCGGGTCTGCTGGGCCGAATGCTTGCCACCGACCCTTTTTGTTTTCTAAAGCATTTTCTAATTTAGTTTCTAAAATAAACTTGAAAATTCAATATAAAATTGTGTAGTTAACCGAAAATTATGAAACTAATTTTGTTAGGTTCCTAAAATCATGATCTATCTGCTAGTATATTTTATTCATATAGTTTTATAATATTTTTAGGAGTTATCTAATTAATTTGATATGCTTAATATTATAAGATATAAACTTATAGGAATTTTGGTGATAAATTGGTGAAAGTGTTGGCTCTGAAACTTTCATAGTATATTCTTAATATTATTAGTTGCTCACTGTAATTTTTGTAGCTCCATAATAATTAGTTTGCTAAGGTAGCTAAATGAGCCATAGTTCAAAAATATATATTTAATCAATAAAATGCTGAAACGCCTTGGGATTTTACAACTAAAATATTTTTTCGGAGGCGAAGCCTTACTTGACGACGTGGATATGTAGACTAGTACGTTAGTCATTAAAGCTATCTTGTTAGCTTGTGGAGCGTAATCGTATTTTTAAGAGTTACGGTTACCGTTGATTAATTGTGTCTCTGCGTTGTATCCACATATATTATAATAGGAACAAAGAATGGATCATGGAGTCGACTGAAGTAGCAGAAAAGATGGTGCCTTAATGATCGTGTCACCATGATGGAATGCTAATCCTTGGTTATATCTTGCTCAGGCAAGCCTCGGTGCATAATCCCTATTATTCTACACTTTATTTTATGCTTGTGCATTAAGTTTTAAGGAGTTGAATGAAAACTCACTTGCATATATATATATATATATATATATATATATATATATATATATATATATCCTTATCATATGAGTCGTACTAGTTTGTCAGAATCATGTAGATGGCTATGCTATAGGATTCGGTAGAAGTCGACTGATTTCGCAGACGTAATAACCCACAAGCAAATAAGCCTTGCATAGCCTTGGAGTCTTTTTATTTTTCTCATGTCGGGTAAGTCTTGCTGAGTACAATCGAGTACTCAGGGTTTTATTTCCCCTATTGTAGGTGATCGGATGATACTTAGAGCTGACTCTTGTGTGTGGAAACCTCCTAGTGGACTTAGAGGGGATTCCTTCATGCTATGACCGTAGTGTTTATTTATAATTCTTACTAAAGATTTTTATAAGAAAAGATGTAAAATCTGCTAGCATCTCTTATATATAAATGTCCACTATATTAATCTCCACCATGTCGTTAAATTAATATTTGTTTCCTCTGTAACTCTGATAACATTGTTATATTCTGCTGTTATAATCAATTGAGATAATATTATGTTACTGTAATAAAGTGATGTAAGAAGTGGCTTAAGAATGTTGTAAGCTTTATTCTCTCATTTATAATCCTGATGAAAAAATGTGGATTTTTGAGTTCTCTCTTGGGATGTGCTCAACGGAACAGCACGATTTAGTACACTCTCTTGGGTACTTAGAGCGTGTTCGGCTGACTTGTTTTTCCTCTCACAGAATCACTGTTCACGTCCTGCCAGAACAGTATTTTTCTCTCACAACAATCAGCCGGAACAGTATTTTTCAGTCCTGCCGAACAGGCCCTTAATGTCTAATGTAACACAAGTACTCTTGGAAGGGCATTAGATTAGGCGGTTCTACCATAACTTGTTTGCTTTACCTTCGCCTTTGGCGTATGCTAGGGGTTCAATGCCACGCAGAATTACTTTCTTAGTTTGGAGGGAAATAATAAAATTACTGGAGGTTAATAATCCTTAGTATTTTGGCTTTACAGTGAAAATCCAGGACTAGTCCATAAGAATTGAGAAGAATCAATTTGATTATTTATTTTTCCATTTTCCTCTTATTCTGCATTAGTAATATGTTTGTGCTGACGCTACGGTAAAAGCCAAAAGACAATATTTTTCTACGCACATAATTATTTTTATGATTGGTGCATTCACGTTATTGCACACCATTATCATCTATATCGTTATAAAAAAACACGAGTCGATAACAACCAATTCCTGCAAAGTATTTCAGTACTTGTATTCACAGGCAATGCTCCTACACATATTCTATACATGTATAATCTGCAACCAAATAAATATTTCTTGCATAACACAATTCATTTATGAAAATGTATTAGCAAAGTTTGTTATTACACTAAAAGTGAATACGGTTTTGCTTTTTCTAGGAATTAGTTTTCGACTCAGTGACCAATATTAAACCTGTACCAAGAAATAGTCCATTATATATTTGTCATCACAATACAGTTTGCTATTGATCTTGCACTATGTATGTAAGGTCAATTGTTCATATCTAAGAAACTGATGTTGTGTCCTTTGTATTTATGTTAAAGTCAAATCATAAATTAGTTCACCAAACAAGTTACATGCCAATAGAAATAGTCTTAATTTTGCCAGAGGTGTCCATTTATCCATAGCTACAATCTTTATTAGAAAACAACGGCAGGTGAATCAAAGAATTTAGAAGATATTCATAAAAAACAAAACTTTCCCAGACACATGAAAAGGGGATGTGATAGCTTCGGGTCACTAGCTACTCCAAGCAGCCAAATGAAAAGAGGAGGTCATTTCCAGTTCCAAGAGGCACAGTAGCAACAGGAGGGGGATGTGATAGCTTCATGTCCCTAACTACTCTAAGCAGCCAACTTGACGTGCCATCACCACCAGCAACTATATTTCAAAGATCCCTAGTTAACAAAAGGACAAATCCAACCAGAAATTCTTTTTGGACAGATAAATTCAAAAGTAGGTTTCTCACAATTAGCCTTGAGCTATTCTGAACTTGAGTAGAAACAGTGACTTGTCAGAGTTTGGCTTCAATATGTAATTGGGGATGTAAGCAGCTGTTGTTTTCGTCGTTTCTTGCGTCTCGTTGCTTCGTTTCGCGTGCCGTCAGTTGCGTTGGCTTGCTGCTATAAAAGGAACTTTTCAACTCTTTAGTCACCGGTAGGCTCGAGGGTTTTGAGTTGGTCTCTTGCCTCTCTGTGATAGAGGTGAAGAGCACGTTTTTGGATTTTTAGTGTTGTGTCTGTTTTCCATCGTTGTGGTGTTCCGTTATGTTTCTAATGAACATCCAGCCACCAATTAGCTCGAGGGCAACACATTTTCTGTTTTTGGAGGGTGATGTTGGGACAACGGCCATTTCGAGAGAAATTTTGAATTGGCTCCCATTCACCCCTGATTGCCTTGCTCGGTTCTTCATACTACAGTTTTGAAAAGTTCACAAGCTAGCGTAATACTGTTTTTTTATAATCTTCTCTAAACCTCGGTGCTCCTTCCAACTTGCACCAGGAAATTTAAGGTTGTGCCCACCCAAATAGTTTATCATACTGATTTTTTTCTGTTGTCTTCATGTATTCTTGTATTTCTTAGTCAATAACTAAGTTCATTTAAGAACTATAGTACTTACTGATTTTGGTAGTTATCTACAAAATTGACTCAACAAGGAGATTGATCAGTTGTAGCTCACTCGAAAAGACACTCCAAAAGAAAAGAAGAAAGAAGTCTCCTTCCTACACATTAGAAAACTTCATCGGTCTTTTGAATCTCCAGATCAGTGCGACCACCAGGAATAAAGTACTTAGAGCATCTTCAATAGTCTTTCTACGAGCGACTCTCTAAATCATCATTTAGAGAGTCATTTGAGTAAAAATCGTTTTCTATTCAACAACCTTTCTATATCTTGTGCGCAGTCTACAGAGTCATTCTCGCTCTCTATCTTTGGCTAGCGAGAAATTCAGAATAGAGGATATATATATTTAGATATCCAATTGAAGAGGCTTTTGGAGGGTATTTTTTCATCAAAATCTCTATTCATGTAAACTAGGAAAGATATAAAGAGTCTCTTGGATGCTCTTACTATATCAAAGTTTGTTTTTCTATATGAGGCGGTTGTAAAATACTTTGTTTTTTAATTTCTTGATATTTACTATATCAAATCTTTTTTTATTTATTTACTATATCCAGAAAAAAACAGCTATTTTTTCCTTTAACATGAGAAGGTCAAGTCATCCAACAGAAATAATATAACTATGTTATGGGTTTCAAAATGTACTGAAACGACCCAGAAGATGGTGCTATAATGAAATGAGTAAGTCGATGGTGACGTTGGGTTACTCTAACTGAAGACTAGCATATGCCACTTCAGTGCTCTAACCAGATTTACTTTTAGCATCTGACTCTTCTAGTGACCAAGCAGCCGAAAGATTAAGAAAAGGATGGCCAAAGCACTGAAACGTGAAGACAAGATCATATGGGCCATTCCCAACCCAAGCATAATTTATGGATTTTTATTACTCGCGAAGCAACGCTTGTCTCGATCGTTTCGGACAGGGAAAGAGGATGTAGAAACATGGACTATGAAGGCTGGGGCTGCTAAAGACCAACTTTATGCCTTCCTTTTCTTCAGAAAAAACGAATATCACTTGATCTATTAAAAACAAAACAGCATCCCTAGTCAACTGAAAATGTACTCAACTTTGAAAAGAATTTTTTTTGAATAAGTTTGATTGTGCCTCATGACAAGGAGAGCTTTTTCTACTGAGTTTTGGAAAGTTCAAGATAGAACGAAACGGTTTTTTTTTTTTTGTGTGTGTGATTATCTAGGAAGCCTTACTGCTCACTCCAACTTGCAACAGGAAGTTTAAGCTTGTTCCCACCCAGATAATAGTGTATTGTATTGAATTTGAGGCTAGTTATTAGCTAGGGCTAAAAAATAACCCAAATTAGTTGGGTTTGACTAACTAGTTGGTTAACAACTAGTTGAAGGTTTGGCTAAAAATTTAGCTTACCTATTAGGCCCATGTTTAGATGGGGCTAGGACTAAAAATTAGAAGGCTAACAATTATCCATATGCCCCTATGCAACCAAACAGGACTTGCTAGCGCCCGGACGTCCGATCCGGGACGCTAGCGTCAGACAGTGCTTCCACACACACACGTAGATCCCTCGCCCCGCACCAATCCCACTCCGGAGGCCACGTCTATCCGTACGAAACTCCCGCGCCTGGACCCAACGCACACAACTCGCTCGTCCATGCCCACGCATGGGCGGGGACCACTCCAAACCCGCTCTGTTTCCCGCGCCCGCATGCACGTAGCAGCAACACAAGCAGGCGGCACGGTGACCCACGGCGGCACACTAGCAGCAACAGCGGGCAGCTGCGGCTAGCCGCTCCGCCAGCTACCACCGCCAATGCAACATGTGCTCTTCCGAGATCTACTTTCAAAACATCCAAATGAAAACACTTGCAACATATGTCTAGAACAGATGAAACACTTGAAACGCGCATTTGAAACATACGTGTATAGCCATAGCAACATGTGCAACACCAGATCTACTTTTTCAACATCCAGATGAAACATTTGCAACATACGTTTGAAACAGATGAAATACTTGAAACATGTGTGTATAGCCATTGGAACATGTGAAACACCTGGAACACTTGAAACATAGCCTTCAACATGTGTATTTTGTCATTGTAACATATACAATATTCTAGATCTACTTTTTTCAATATCTAGATAAAACACTTGAAACAAAGGTCCGAAAACACTTGAAACACAACGTTCGTCGTGCGGCCACGGCCTACCTGGTGGTGAACTATGGTAGATCGGCGAGGAGGACAAGGAGTGGATGGAGGCTGCCCTGACGGAGGCGTTGGAGTGGCAACGGCGAGGTCCAGCCGAGCAGGGGGGGGGCGAGAAGGGTCGCGGCCCAGAGGGGCCCCGCGAGGAGCGTCGTCTCCCAAGCCACCCCCGAGGCTGTGGGCTACTCTAACACCCTCGCCACCGCCTACATCATGTACCCCATCAGAGTCGGTCGGTCGGGCTGCGGTGGGGTAGGGGGGACAGACGCGGTAGTGTGTGTGGATGGGGGAGGAGATGAGGCGCGCGGCGCGGCGCAAGATGGAGTATGACTCGGGAATGGGGAGCCAAGCGTCGCGGGCGGGCGTGCGCGTCGTGGGAGGGGGTGAGCGGCGGGGAAAGGCGGCAGCAACGAGGCGGAGTGCGGGCGTGGCGGCGATTCGAGAGGAAAGTGAGCGGATATATATATATATATATATATATATATATATATATATATATATATATATATATATATATATATATATATATATATATGGTGCATTTTATATACTCCCGGGAGTAGTTACTCCCATAATCAATAAATCATGTTGCGTATGCGTACATACTCATTTATCAGTTTGAGTACGTTGACATACTAATATTAAGATACTCCAAATCTTTACTATGTGAAAAAAATTTCAAAAGAGCACATATTTTTAATATATTATATAATACTATGACAGTAGCATATAAAATAAGTATAACCATATACTCTAAGTATACATATATACTTGTCATACATGGTACCTTAGATGGTCTAGTATGATGATATACTCTATCTACATATACTTCGTCGGGCCATATACGCCATAAATCTAGAGAGATATATATTAGCAATGCGAGCGACCGTGCGATTGATTTTTTTTTTTTTAGTAACGCGAGCGACCGTGCGATTGATAGTGTTGGGCGTTCGGGCAGGCGATACCCACCAACATGGGCGTCTGGACGATTGGATGTCTTACCCACAGCATTACTGGTCCAAACAGGCCTTTAATAAAAAAAAATAGTTGTTTTAGAACTACTCAACAAAAAAAAAAACTAATTGATCTACAACTGCTACTTGTTTACCTATAAAATTGACTAAATAATAGTTTAGAATGAGAAATTGAGCTCAAAAAGACCTCTGATAAAAGAAAAAAAGAAAGTCACCTTTACAAGTTAGAAAGCTTCGTCGGTCTGTTGAGTCCCAGAATCAGTGCAACCAGCACGAAAGAGTATTTTGCTTATCCAGACGAATCAACCAATCCTACTGGGACAAGAAGCTTTTATCAGAAGCTTACGAATTTGGCCAATCATTCGCTCGATTCAGTTCTGATGTCTTCAAGTTCTACTTGCTTGAAGACATTAGTGGTGTCAGTACAGTAATCCAGGTATACAACTAATATGGACCATATCATTCAATATACTTCAAATGCAAGACAATTCAAATCTGAATATCTTCTTTCCTAGTACAGGCTCTACATTTCTCAGTCCCAGACAACAAAAGGATCAAAGAGAAAAGCTGCAGAAAATGAGTACCACGTTACATAAAACTTTGAAAAGTTCAGCTCCAACAGAATCATAGCTTAACCTCAACATCCACACCGGCAGGGAGCTGGAGTTGCATCAGTGAATCAATTGTTTGGGCAGTTGGATACATGATATCAATCAGCCGCTGATGCGTCCGGATCTCGAAATGGAACCGTGAGTCCTTGTGCACGTGAGGAGAGTTAAGCACACAATAGATTCTCCGCTTAGTGGGCAGAGGAACGGGACCCATGGTCTTTGCGTTGGTTGTTTTGGCAGCTTCAATTATCTTCTTGCAGGAGTCCTCTATCAACGGCACCCAGTAGGACCGCAGCTTGATTCTGATCTTCTGCTTGGGTGCGAGCTGAGAACAGATAACATTCAGAAAAAGAGTTGTTAGTCGTAGAGAGATGAGCAACTTCTGCAGGCAAACTGGACAGTGAAGATATAAAAACATGCGGTTGATTTAGAGCAAGGTCATATAATATTTAAATATGTTTCCTATAGAAAAAACTTATAAAACTTCATTTTCCTGTGCAACAGACATGCTTATGTTTTCCCACAAAATGCAGTCAACTAATAGCTGGCAGGAGTCAACACACATTAATGCCATCAAGTTAGTTAAGCTCAATTTGTGAAGGCAAGTGTATGCATTTGCCCTGTATATTATAAAAACCGGGCCAAATATAGTAATATTCTGAAAATATAAATGTTCAATAAAACAGTTCACTAAAATTAATCTACAAAGAATATTGGCAGAAAAAGAATATTGGGGCAAAATAGGGTATGCCATGGCTGCGTTTTTTCCACCTACCCTCATGTAGATTTAATAAATTTCAGTACAACTGCAGCTAATTCAAGATGATGAGATGCATATCTATGATCAGCTCTTTCAATAATATGCAATTCATGGTTGCCTATATACTTATCAAACTCTAGAGCATCCTCTGATGGCACAACATCATCATTAGCACCATGTACTGTCAACACCCTGCAGTTTGAGTCAATAGACAAGCATGCAGAGTGCATATCTGTCTTAAGACGATCCATCAGACTTTCTTTGGTCACGCGGTAGATGATACGTCCTGTTTTGTCTTCCACGTCAATGAAACCATGCTGATTAATCCTTTCCATGTAATCATTTCCAAAACGATCTCCAATTCCACGTTCCAGATTAAACCTTCCAGACAGGTTAATAACTTTATATATATCGTGATACATGGATGCATAGAGGATAACCACATTTCCTCCCTTACTGTGGCCAGCAACAGCATGGGTGTCAAGCTTGTGTTTTTTGAAATGTAGGATCACATCACATAAATCGTCCACTTCTTTATAGTAGTTGCCATATTCAAAAGTACCTTCACTTTCTCCATTGCAGAAAAATCAAAACGAAATATGCCGATATTTTCTGATGTCAATGCATCAGCAAGACTTAACAGAGCTCTACTTTCCTTTGATGACCTAAATCCGTGGCACAACACTACAAGGTCCTTAGATCCAGCTTCATGCAAAACACCAACAAGTTTCTCTCCGTATCTGTTTATTATCACTATTTTCTCTTGTGATACATCTAAAGAATCACTATGAGAGGAGCCCAACTGTGCACAAGGCCTTGTAACAATTTCTTTTCTAGCAGTTCCACACAAATATTCATGATGGACATGCTTAACAAGCAGAAACATGAAGCAGCAAAGTAAACATACAATTGCAAGGAGTAACCTCAATGGCAGATTATACAGTGTTAGCTCTGTTCTATTTTGCTACACCCTCCATTCCAAATTGTAAGTCGTTTTGGCTTTTCTAGGTGCGTAGATTTTGCTATGCATCTAGGTATATACTATGTCTTTTTTTTTTTTTGCGATTCGGCATATACTATGTCTAGATACATAGTTTTTATTGTGTATCTAGAAAAGCCAGAACAAATTACAATTTGGAACAAAGGGAGTACTTAATAGTCATTTTGGACATGATCTTCAAAACACACCTTTGTCCTTTTTTCTGAATTGACCATTTCCATGTGAGAAAAGTAAATAAGTTTATACAGGTATAAAAGGTTGAGCACATACATTGACAACATCTATTTTAGAATGGAGGAAGCCACTCCAACTCCAACAGTTTAAGGACAGTACCAAGGAGGTTCCAAGTTATGCAAGCAAGAGGAATGGCATAACATGTCGAATTTTAAACACAACCACTAGATATTGCTAACTGTTCAGGGGAACACTTTGGTTACAGCAGTGGGCGCAATTACAGCGAGGTGGCATGTGGCAACAACAAGGAATGCATCCTCCATGTTTGCCGAGCACATGAGATGGCCACTATGTATTTCTTTGCGTCCTTTGTATGACCAAACAATACCAGGCTTGAGTCATGAGTCAGCCACGTTTTATTAATTAAGTTTGGTGTAATAATTGGTCTGATTCTCTTGGTCACAAGAGATGAAGCTGGATTTTTTCCTTTATCTGAGAAAAAAGTGAGATATTGCTATACATATGTTTGTCTGTAAAAATATTTTACACAATTGTACGTATATTACACAAAACTCGCATGCTTATGACAGCTTGCACAACTAGGATAGAATATCTATACTTGTATTTAGTACAACTGTAGCAATGGTAGTACATGCATAGACCTTTAATCAACACCTTATAATCAGGTCCCATCAAAACGAATAGTGTATATCCTCCTCCCTTTATCTTGATTCAATGCGAGAGTTCCTATTTTCCCTATTACAAATTAATTAGGGGACTTCAAGGCTTCAAGCACTTAGAGGCTTAGAGCAAAGGAGGTGCCCTGTGTCGTAAGTTGCTCTATTGTTTATATTGAATGAAAGAACAACCATACAGTAGCAGGAAACTGAACCAAAAAACACACGAAAAATGACAGGAATAAAACCTACTACTAGTGGACATCTCTTACTGATAAGACATTGTTTTTTCCACTGCTCTGGATCCCTACTTGTTTAGAGCATTGGCCATTGGACATGTGGATATCTCTTACTGATTAACACTTGGTGCCACCATTTTGCAAGTACACAAAATAATTCCAAGGAGGAACAGAGCATTAATAGGCAGAAAACTTTGAAAGTTTCATCCAGCAAGCTTTCAAGCGCTAAGTTGAATCTGGAAAGGTACACCACCATAGACCCTCAGATATCCTCATTCCAGTTCAATAGGAATGACTTGAAGGACAGACTAAACGATATTTCATGTATAGTTTCTTTAATAGTGTGGGCTGGTAACTATGCATAAGCATTAAGGGTGCTAAACTGTCAACATGACATGGACTTTTACAAAACATCATTTCCGAAGTCCAAATCACACTCACATGAACAATAGTTTACAGTAAGATTAATGGCTTAAACAAATGCGCTAACTGTGATATAGTATGTCATTTTTCTAACACTCCGAACAAAGTTTGAGTCATGGGATTAATTTACTCCACTAATGTAACCATGCCAAGTAGCACCGTTGCATCCTGACCCATCTCTAAATGCCACTTACACAAACACCCAGAGCACATCGTGCTCTCCATTTATTTTGATTATACAATTACAAATGAAATGTGCAATACTATACAGCAACAAAAGAGAAACAAGTTATATGGTAATAAGTTTTCACAGTTCATTCGATCATGGAAGCAACAATATTAGAAGAAAATATTCAGTAACATAATCTGGGACCTTTTAGCTATTAGGGAAGGTACCTGCTCCCCATCATCCCCAATCGACGATGGCAACGGAATTCCCGTTCCCTCCCCTTCCTGGAAGCACGAGAGTAACAATTTTAGTCACCGAATGAACAAGCTCTAACGGGTGCGAAACCAATGCGCCATGTAATTGTAGCCACCAGAGCCCACGCAGAATTCCTGGAACCGCGAATACCTACACCGCTACACGCCGGTCCGCCACCATGAAACTCACAGGTTTTGGACTCCACGTGCTCGAAATCACACGGCAATATCAGTATAGTCACGTACCGGTGGCGCGTCGGGGATACCGTCGTCAGAAAGGGTCTCTGCAGGCGGTGCGGCGGCGGCCCGGGAGCGGAGGGACACGCCACGGAGGGAGGACGGGAAGGAGAGAACCGCGGGGCTAGGGTTTGCGGTGCCGCGATGGAGGAAGAGGAGTGGGAGCGAAGAGGAGGTGGAGGTGGGGACGGCCATGGCGAGGGGAGGGAGAGGGGAAGAGGATGAGGAAGGAGCAGTAGCCGTTTGCCGCGTTGGGTTTTGGAAGACCTCTGCTTCGCTATCGCGGCGTATTATCCGATTCGGGGAGCATTTGCGCTTGAGCCCCTCCAGCTTTGCTACTTTCAAAGTGAGGTGTCTTCGTTTCTCCAGGGCAAACTTGGACGAGTTTCATCTCCTCTAGCATTAGTTTCAAAGAAGATCATGAATGATTTGTTCAGAAAAGAAGATCATGGAATTGGATATTACTGTGACTTCAGATAAAACTATGCAAGTTACGGTGTCGATCTGCCTGGCATAAACTTCATCGTTTGAAGGAAAGGAACAATCAGTAGTTACCTTCTTGCCTGGATAGACTATCCATACGGCCATACCAGTGCTCAAATAATAGGATTACAGGAACTACATTTCATTGCATGAAACATAGTGATAATAACTTAGTCAGGTAAATAATTCGGAAACACTAGTGAAATTTTACTACAGAAGCTAAAGCGTCTGGAGTGACATTTCACAGCCTCGGCACGAGGCAAAAGAACTACAGAATGACAAGAGCCATATAGGTGGCCAAACTAACTCTACTACAGACATACATCTGCAAAGCACCAACTATTCACTTCCCTTCTCTATCCCGGCCATCACCACCATCCCCAGCACTCCTTTTCCCAGTCCCCTTCAGAGCAGCTACAAGATCCAGGCCCGACTGCTGCTCGCGAAGCCTTGAATATGATGGACCAGTTGAAGGTGCCCCCTGCTTAAACTGCCACGGTAAAGGCTGCCTGTTGGGAGATGGAATCGCATTCGATTCATTCGACGATCGATCACCGAAAACTGGCTCCATTGTGATGTCTGTTCTATCAGAATCCATCGCACATGATACCTCATTAAGGTTGAACCCATGAACGCTAGTTTCCGTCTTGTCACGATCAGATTTAGGAGACGTCGAGAAAGGGGCATTTGGTGGCCGGAACGCCTTGCCTAACTCATGAGCCTCAGGTTTTGTAGGTGGACGACCAAGAGCAATCGTTTTCTTGTCTTCCTCTTCTTTCACGATGACCATGTGGTCAGGCTCTGCAGGCTCAGGGCATTTTTGCTTAATACTCTCGAATATCTTATCCTGATACAGATCCTTGCCACTTGCTGAGCGCCCTGAGTAAATGTTGGTCATGGGGAAAGCTTTCTCTGGTGGTGTGGCAGGTGTATAGTCAGGGGGGAGCAAATCATCCCAATTCTCCAACAGTTCTTTGTACACTTTGCGTAGTGTGACCTCTGTGAGGCCCGTAACCTTACATATCTCTGCCTGAGTTTTGCGTTTGTCTTCAAGCTGACATGCAAGGTAGATAGCAGCAGCAGATATACTTATGGGATTCCGCCGTGTGCAGAAGCACTTATTAACAACCACCTCACCAATATGAGCTGCAAGTTCCTGAAGTGTCGACATACAACATATTAAAAATGGGTATTTATTTTCGGCGTAATGCTTCAGTAACTTTTTTCAGATCATCTGATACCTGAGCAGATTTATTCAGCTGGAGCAAGCTGCAAAATCGGGGCATGTGAACAGCTATTGAGTTGCTGTTAAGTGGTTGACTCAGTTTCAGAGATTCGCCGAGTATTTTGATGTATTTTCCTATCTCTTTTTGAGGAAGATTGCTAGCAGTAGAGATTTCCTGTTCACATATAAGACAGAAGGTGAATTGGTAGTGATTGGTAAAATTAGTGTGACATGAATAGTATACCAAGTGTCAGATATTTGCCAGGTATTTTTAAAGTTTTTCCTGCTATCTATTTCTGAGGTAGATTGTTAGCATAGAGATCTCTTGGGTTTTGCCTAAGTAGCAGACAATGTCTAATCAACCAATATAGCATTAATTAAACGGAAATGCATGCTACATCAAGTGTTTGTGTAAAAAAAATCAAACATAACTGAGCCGACAAGCATTTGGTTCATTGGCTGTCAATGAAGCAATATTAAAATGGTTTGGGATGAATTCAGGTATTCGCAACAGGGTTAAAGATACCCCGATAAGTATTAGCTACAACATCAGTCTGCATACAGTGACGTAACTAACTTTTTTTGCCATCAATGTTAATGGCAAGCACAGCATATCTTTTGGAATTGAAACCATTAGCATATTTGAGTTTACTCACACAATCCCCAATTCCAAGAAATCAAATCTTGTGAAATAGCAAAATTTTATGTTTCCAAAATATAATTTTCCTATAACCAGTACTAAATACGAATTGTTTGAATAAACGCATGCTTATGCTTTCGCAGCTTGGCATACCCATCTCTGCTGCACTAGAGCAATAGAACAAACACATGGCGTGCGTGTGCGAATCACAAACCAACCTGCAGCGTCCGGGGCTGCTGCGCCTCGCGGATGGCCTGTACGAGCGCGGCGGTCGCGAGCGCCTCGACGCTCCGATTCCTGAGGCAGGTCGCGGACGAGCAATCCTTGAAGAGCTCGAAAGCGTGGTCAGCTATGCCCCTGTCGAGCCTGAGTATGGAGGCGACGTCGACGATCTGGAGGTAGGCGCGGAGGCTGTCGACGGAGACCATGGGCCCGGCGGGGTCCGGGTTGGAGGCCGCGGCGGCGGAGTCGACGGCGAGCGCGCGCTCGAGCTCGGCGAGGAGGCCGGAGAAGGTGGAGGCGGAGCGGGCGAGGACGGGGTGGCGCTCGAGGGAGAAAGCCGAGAAGGCGGAGACGAAGCCCGCGGGGAGGAAGGGGTCCTCGTCATCTTCGTCGCCGGGGGAGGGGGAGGGGGCGGGATCGACGGCGGTGGCGAGGTCGGGGGTGACTAGGGGAAGCGGATGGAGTGAGGGGAGGAGGGGGAAGAAGGGGTGCGTGTGGAGGTGGCGCTCGACGACGATGCGGGCGCAGGCGGAGCACTCGGACACGGCGCGCGAGAGCGGCGGCTGCGTCGTCGCGCACCGCGCCGGACCCGACGCGCGGCAGTAGGGGCACTGCGACGACATGGGGAGCGGCCGGGTGCGGATGGAGAGGCCTGGGCTTTGGGTTTGGTGGGCTCTCCAGGTTGGAGATGAGCAGAGCCGCACAGGCCAGAGAGCCGGAGACGATGCCGGTCACCGGTCAGTCCACTACTCCACTCAGTCCCATGCTCTCCCAGCAGAAAGCAAACAGAACACGGCTAAATGTTACCGTGTTAATTCATTTCCAACATCGTTCCTCTTTAAAGATTGAGATGTACAGTGCCTTAGTAGTAATCCAACAAAAGCAGATAAATCATTAGGAATCATAGCATAGGCAATAACAGATGAGATGGTAGGTTTCTTGTGGTTCTTTCATTGCTCATTGCTATGAGTGGAACTTTTACAGTAGGATATCGTCCCGTACGTATGTTCTATCGACAACACAGTTTTGATCTTGTTACAAGCAAACACGAAGTAGGTGTCGATGGTTCCAGTAAGCAGCAGCAGAAGCGAACGGGTGCATACTGTAGAGTAACTGTCCAGTAGTTCCAAGGTGTCATTTCTCCATGATCAAATGGTTTCTTTAAACCAGTATCAGCTATCATTTCCCTGAGATGGAAAAGATTTGGCGTCAGCCAAAACGAGCAAATATTTATTCCTGATCACTAATCAGGCATAGCACATTCAGGGACATGAATATCTATCTATCCCACAAGATATTAAAGTGTGGGAACATACGCAAGAATAACTAGCACATTCAGGGACACATCAACGCCGAAGATATTTAGATCTCACCAGATACACATTAGTGCCTAAGATATTTAGAGCTCACAAGATATTAAAGTGTGGGAACCACAGAAAAAGTGAGAGCAGAGCACTTCAAGGCATGTGCAACCCTAGTTAGTGTAGCCTATCTGCAAAACTGATAACAAAGGACACTTCAAGGCAGAGCTAGAACTCCTATAAGAAGAAAAAATTATGACGCAGGCGAAAATGTTGAAGTCGAATCATACATAAGGCTATAAAGGTTATTTCAGTGTAGTACATTGCAAATATGGAAAAGCAAGCTTACCATAATTTTGGTGTTTCTTTGAGAAGTTATATAAGGCTTTCACAATGGCACCATATTTCATTGATTTCAGTGGCCCCATATACCTGGAACAAGAAATATTAGTGCCCTGTTCGCTTGGGTGATAAGTCATCGGCTGAAAGTACTGTTGGCTGATTTGCTGTGAGAGAAAAATATTGTTCGTTGGCTGAAAAAGTACGGCTTATAAGCAAGCGAACAGGGCGTAGAGATTTGTCAATTGTGGTGATATAAGACGGAATTATAATGATGATTATTTTTGCAGTTTGGAATATTGATGTTTTGATAAAGAACTTACATAATTTCAGTATACCGTAGTCTCCAGGCAGGAAATCCTAAATGGCATCTAGCAGGGCCATACATGAAAAGAAGATCAGGTTCTGGTCCACCACAACCTAATGGATGAAGTCAGGACTTAAGTGATAAAGTCATTATAGCATGATAAATAACTAAATATGAAACAAAGCATGCAGAAAAGGGTGACTTTTCCAAGCATACCTACAGCTTTCAGTGCACTAGCCATGTTCAGCTTCTGTAAATGCTGGTTTCCTTTTGCCATCTCCATGAGTATCACCATTGAAGTAAGTTGAGCAAAGTAAACTGGCTGCTTTAGCAATACCCTGCTTGCCATCAGAACCAGAAAGACAGTCTATCACCATCTCTCTTTGGCTACAGTGTATATCTCTGATGTTTGCTCCGATGCCCTATATGTCGCCATGAATCATAATACAGATTTACAAACACCACCAACAAAAAAATGGACAAGCATGCCAGTAGAGAATATACACAAAAGTAAGACCCTAATATAAAATGTAGCAGCAGAAAGCTCAGTAGTGCAGCTTACAAAATGTTCTCCTACAGTCCTATCTCTTGAAACATCCACAGCAGGTTCAAATGATTTCTTCAGAACTCCTATGATGCAACATAGAATAGTGTAAGATAATCTTGTATGTGCTAGATTCAGTCTACAGGTATCAAAAAAAAAAAAGTGCATCTGTCAACTAAAAACATCACAATATGACGTGTAAAGGATAACAGGAAAGTCAGTTTTGCTCTGCCCAGGTTATGGCAGCCCTGTAATGCCTCTTGAAGTCATTTGATTTCTAATGAACCATATGTATTTACAGAAAAGGAATGATCATACAGGTTGATAAGTAGTCAACAACAAACTTCAGACTGAAAACAGCCATACCCTGCAAATTCAAATGTTCAACTCATTGTCTTACCCTCGATGTCGTAGAGACATACATACTTCACACCCATAGATGAGAGCCAGCATAACAGTTGCTTGACCTTCGCCGCACTTTTAGCTTCTGTGCTATCTACCACAATAGCTAAGTACTTCAGTCTACCCAGATGAAGCTTCTGATACTTCCGCAACAATCCAGATGAAATAAGATAGCATTCTAGACTATAAATCAGATGAGACCAAAAATTTAAAAAGCTGATTGCTAAGTGGGTGATGGTCCACAGCAACCCCAAAATGAGCTTGACAATAATTGATGGTCTAGACATCTGCACATACAGAGAGAAAATACAATTGTCATGCTCTCTCACAGAATGCATTAAGGATTATAGAAATATATCCATGAGATACAAAAACGTTAGAAATATTTAGATCCTAAAACTTAATGCAATCAAGTAATTGTAATACTATGTCAATATGCAACAGTGCCGTTCTGGGGTTGCATAACAGCAACTGATAATTCTGCGGTTGCCTCATCGCATCATTCATATTGCTAATGTATCTTTCACAGGCAGAATGCGCAGAGTTGTGCTAAGGAGGAACATCAACTGGTTCCGTATGCTGGATGAAGCAGATTGTCTGAAGGCAGGCAGTGCATGGGCGCTGCGATCTTTTTGGAAAAAGCCTTGGCGTAGTTATGATGTTTTGTCTTGAATTGTGTCTTTCTAGGATATCGTTGGGTAGTTTCTTCTATCTTAGTCATGGTGGTTTGTTATTCTTGCGTATGTTCCCTTTGCGATCGTGTGCAGGAATAGGTTACGTCTATCAAACGTGAAACTTTGTAATGGCTTAAACCTGATGCTCTCTGTAATTTCGTTGCTTCGGTAATGAAATTTGGTTTTTACCGTTGTGGAAAAAATAAATTTCAACTCTCAATTGTTAAGCAAACACATGAAAACTGAGGATATGACTGAGCCTAAAACCTCTGTTATAAACTAACTTAGTGCAGATTCCATTATATCTCAGACTCAGGAAACAATTTCAGGGTTTTGCATTAATTAAAACAGGGTTGCTATTGTTGCCATACTTTGAAGCTTGACAGAGTTGGAAACTTCTGGATTTTCAGCTAAGGTGGTCACAAATGTCAAATAAACTTTCAGCAAAGGTTATAAGAATAGAAACCTTATCAAGAAAGTGCGTACCCAGTGCAGAGAGCTCCTGGGACGCTCTGCGGTCTTTGGAACTTCTTTCAGCTATGCTCTGTGACAAGCTTGCCATGTACTCTCCCCAAATTGCAAGACCTCTTTTTCTCTGGGCTGGTTACAACTTGCTCCCTGCTGGCCCTTTTGGAAGAGGTTCCACCACTGGACGGGCCTATGTGTTCAGGTGTCCTAGGGGGAGTGCGTGTGCCATCGCCAACACCTCAGGCCCACATGAATGTGCCCCTGTCTGGGTTGCGCGAACCGTAGAGTGTCCACAGTAGGTCAAGATGCTCAGGTGGGGCGCCAGCAGGTTCAGAGGATTCCTGCAGTGAAGAATGTTGATCATTTGATCATTAGCAGTGGAAACGTGCGTAAAGAGTGAACAAACTGAAAATGCATTGGTATCGTGAGAGGAATTACCTCGTCCTGACTGCCTGGCTGGGTACCGTCCTGGGACGTCCACCATTCAGGATCCAAATGTGATGGATTCGGCTGTGGAGACGGTGGACACCACGGCGCGGGAGTGGAAACGGCCGGATCCGGAAGACGACGTGGGGGAGGAGCTCGTTGGCGACCGGATCTGAAGGGGGACCGGCGTTGCAGGCTTCGCTTCGAACAGATGAGGCGCGGAAGGTGTGACCCGGTGCGCCCTTCACCACACAACGTCGGCGAGCCGCGCCATCCCGACGGTGGATATCGCGGGTGCCGGAAGTGGGAGTCGGCCGGACGGCGGTCGTCGTGGAGGCGGCCTGCGAGGGGGTGGGAGGGAGGACGGCGGCGGAGCCGGGCGCACCGGACGGGAGAGACCTAACCCTAGATGGCGCGAGCGAACGAGTGAGGGGAGGGCGAACAGCGGAAGCTATCTTACTGTGACAGAAAAATACTGGATGATAAGCCGTCCGATAAATTAGAGCGAACAGGGTGATTCTACATTCAAAGACGATTAGCGGATTAGACGACACATCGTCGCCACAGAAATAAAGATGGCAAAGTAGTGCAGGAGAGGTGGCCGACTCACTGTAGCCTAAGAGGACCGAGAGAAAATTCAAATGCCACATGCACATTCCGCAAACACTTAGACAGAGGAAATTCAAATGCTACAAGCACATTTGCACAAATACTTGGCATGCGACCTGCGTTCACGCGGAGAGTACAGGCACGGCCAAGCCTGCTGGTAAAGCAACTTTTTACGGAGAAAAAAGGGGAGGAATGCGTGAGCGTGAGTGAGCGAGTTAAACCTGCAGGCAAGCGCTTCCCCCGAGCCCGGCGGCAGCGGGGCGTGGAGGCGGATGCTACGGCCTTTCCCCTTATGGATGGAAGGCAGAATTTGGGGGAGGAGTTGCTACTGGAGAGAGTAGCCGCTATCTGAACTCCCCGACTCGAAGTCGAAAGCCAATGCCCGTGAGCCTTGAGTCAATGAGTCGGTCGTCGACAGACCGGGAGGCGCCGTGGTGAAATCGCAAACCAAGATGCGAGATCGTGCCTGTGCTCGTGCCCAACTGCCAACAGCCCCGCACGTCAATGTCTCCGGTTCACCACGGCCTTAGCTACGATAGCGAGGAGCGCCACGTGCGGCGGATGACGACCTCACGAGATCTGGGGTCTGGGCGAGAGGGGGGGCGTCGCGCCACCGCCTGCGTGGGTTCTGGGCTGCGCACAAGTGGGACTGGGCGTGTTGGTGTCAAGGCCTCGAGGGTTAGCACTTGGCAATCGTTGGGTTTCGGATGCTTCTGTTGGGCCAGATGTTGTTAGGACGCTGATTCCCTGGCTCGCGAGCTAAATTAACTTGACATTCATTATAATGTTTTGGGATGTTTTTCAGAAATTTTATAAATATTTTTTATACTTTCCTAGGCTAAATCTGTTTTCTTGAAAGTGTTAAATGTATTTTCAGGAGCTCTAAATATTTTTATTTTGATTTATAGTGTCCCGACCTATTTCTAGGATTTTTTTTTCTTATTACAAACCTTAAAAGCTTATAGATTTTTTTGCAGTTTAAAAGACTTACCTGGTTTTTAGCAAGAATTTAGTTAAAAGTAACAAAACTACCTTGAAAACTAGATCTAACCAGAGATAGAGCAATAAGGTAATTTAAACAATTTTACGAGTTGAGAGAGATAGGTCTAAAGTTCGAGAAGCAAACCTGAACAACGACGATACTTCCTTTCTTCCAAAATTGGTGAGCGTATTTAACAAGAGATAGTTTCCCTTATAATATGTTAGTGAATTGCTAAAAGGTTAATATCATCTCATGGACATTTTGGACACATATTTATTTATATGTTTTATGCTCTAAAGTTGTAATATAATTTGACTAATGTTGGTCAGATTTTATAAAATTTAAATTTTTATCTAGTCATACACAATTATTATTGGACGACAAAGAGGCAAACGTACGTTTTTCTTTTATTGTTAGAGAGCTTGTACCTGGTGGGCCGAAGAAGAAACCGCAACATGGGCTTGGGCTAGTGTGGGCTAAATTATGTGTCCAACGCCCCCAACCTGTCAGCTACAGGACTACAGCTGCTACAGGTCTAATATTCGGGTGCAGGTCCGTGGACAGCATTATTCGTGTACTGGTCGCCGACGATTTGGCGGCAGTTTTTGAATAATGGAGAATCCTTCCATGTTAAAAAAAAAAAAACCAAAAGAACCTAAAAAAAAAAAGACGCTTCAAACTTCAGAGCCATGGCGCCACCTTGCCGCAATATGTTATATGAGAGAGGTAGAATCTGATCTGAAATTCGGCATTCTGCTAGCACACTTTCCGGGTGTAAGTGGTGTCAAATAGAGGCACTGTTGTTGTCAATTGTTAAGGCGTCAGGGGCTTTGATTTCTTCAGCCCAGTAGCTGTAGTGCTCCAGCTAGCACACGAGCGTATATGCTCGTCGTGGTCACGATTTCTTTCGTGTTTGCCTCCGTATCGTTAGTTTCGCATTTTTTTAGTGGGCCTGGAATTTATCCCAATAATGGTATGGAGATATTGCTGGATTAGATATTCCTGCCTCAGATTACTGCATCACGTGCCCCCACCATAAGAGTCTGTACCCTGTTGATTTTCCCCCCCTCGAAATAGGTGTATGCTAGTTTTGATGATGTGGTTCTGCACTTTAGGATACCAAGTTGTATAAAACCGCAGTTTGAGTTTTACAGAATATATACTGCGTTTTGCGTTGCGCCTCTTCGGCTGTAGAATGGTCAGAATACATGTTTATCGCCCTTTTCGTTTGGACTCGTTTGGCTGATAAACCATGGCTGAAAGTATGGTTGGCTGGTTTGGTGTGAGAGAAAAATATTGTTCGTTGGAGCCAAATACGACCAAACGAACAGACTGTATATCGGGCGTGCTTGTCTCAGTCATGGCCCTACTAAAAAAAACAGTATGTGTTCTAAAGAGTTTGTTTGGAAATGTTACAATCCACTTAATTCCATACGTATTGAAAGACATTAAGACAGAAAATCAGTTCATTTTTCACTCTAATCTGCATGGATTGAGCGTGATTGAATTTATCCAGACAATGCTTAAGTGGACAAAGTAGTAGAATGGTTACAACATGAACACATATGCAATGTGCAGGAAGTGGTGAGCACGTCAGTTTTCATGACAAACACATATCTAAAGTTAAGGTTTCAACTAATCCTATATGTCAAACATATATACACATGGAGTCTCTTAATTTTTTTTTTTGACAACAAACCATTTTATTTCAGCAGCAAGAAGCTGATAAGATTGTTACAGAATCAATGGCTACTGATCTGAGAGCAGCCAACAGAGGACATGGAGATACATGAGTATTATTTGAACAGGAGGAAGAGAAATTCAGAGTTGAGGACTCTGATTCTACAACAGCCTGTCTAGCTAATGTGTCTGCAGTTTGGTTTTGGTTTCTCGGAATCTTGTAAATCCTTGTACTTGTTTGCTTCGTGTGGTTGATGAAGGATTGAATGAGATGCTTTATTCTCCAGTCCGGGGGGCTTTGAACCGTCTGATCCATTGAAGAATTGGACCAGTTGTTGATTATCTGATAAGAAGTTGGTTTGGTGTAGATTGAGTGTTTCACAGACTGTAGCAGCCATCGCTAGAGCAGCAGCCTCAGCCATGATAACTGAGGATGAGTCTGAAATTGTGGCCTTGATGTAGATCTGCTCCGGCGGATGAACCTGCATATTCAAAATAAAATTCCAATCCCAGCTCTCGTGCAGGAGTCTCTTAAAATTACCCGCTCTCGAGCAGGAGACTAGTCAGCCTCGCAGGTTTTAGCAAGAGATATTTTTCTCAGCCTGTTAACTCGTCGAGCGTGACAGACAGCTTCAACGCAAGACGTACCGTTCCACTGGAGACCACAACACTATCACGCCGTCCACCAGATCTGAGGAACAGCACCGAGTTGGAATGCGGCCATTCTGCGCACGGTTCCAAAGTCCTCACACCGACGACGACACATCTCGGCCTGTCGCCTGCACCAGCGGGGGACACAGGACGGACACCCCTGTATATCTTTTACATATGAATCCGGTCACTAAAACTGGCCAGCCAGCGTGCCACATTACGTGTTTTTCACGGCCATTCGATTGGACGCGCGGACGTTCCAAATCAGGCGAGCCACGGTCATTTTTTAAAAAAATCCCTTATATTTTTTTTTGGAAATTAACCCACGCTCCAGAGGCTCTCTGAGTATATTTTACAAAAAAACATCTTAGATTATTTTGAAATCAACCCACAGTCCAGAACGGATGGGCTCCGGTTTTTTGCAAACAAGATCTTCTCTTTATCGAAAATCAACCCGCGCCCCAGAGACCCTCTCAACAATTTTTACGAAAACCTCCTCAAATTTTTTTCAAATCAACATACAGGCCACCTTTGATTATCTCTCTTTTTTCAACAAATAAATTAGCTGAAACTTTAAAATTGCATAGTAAATCACAGAAAAATTGTAAATTAGAAAATCAAGTTGATCTGAAATCCTAACGAGTAGAACTATGCAGTGCATCCATAATATCGTATGTTTTAGTAAGAATTTTTTCATATAAACTTTTACCTATGCTTTTTAGGGGCAAATAAAATTATACCTTCATGATGATAAAGTTTCGAAAATACATAAAAATCATAAAATGAACAAAAAATTGCTGAGTTTTTCATCACTACACCTATATTTTTATTGCCACTGGCCTAAATGAAAGGGAAGGCGCGGCAAAGCGCGTTTCTAGTGATATATGAAAGCGGCGCTGAAAGAGAACAAAAGGCTCAGATGGCTGCGTTTCCTAGCAGCCGTGTACAGGACGAATAATGAACGGGGTGACGATACGCGTAATGGCACATCCAGAGGACAGATCTTAACCTGTTCATCTGCAGTATTAACTTCACATGAGACTTTTAGAGACCTCACCTGCCACTAAATTCAGTACCCTGATATGATGAGAATGCATTTCACCTGCCACTAAATTCAGTACCCTGATATGATGAGAATGCATTTCACCTGCCACTGACCTCCTCCCTGTCCCTTCCCTTCCCTACCGGCAGCACAGGAACACGAATACGACAAGCTGATCTGACGGCATTCCAGGCACGGGGAGAGCAAAGGCATTGTGCGCACGCAGTACGGCGGGGTTAGGCGCAATGATATGATATGAGGATGAGAGTGAGATGATGGGGAAGCTCAGTTAGTGCAGGAGCCACTCTCGGTTTGGCGGTCCCTCTCGCCGCGGACTTTCTTGCCGGCCGCCCTCCACGGCTCCAACCAGAGCGGAATCCCAGGTCCCAGCCCAAGACAGCAGCATTACAATACACGAGCGATGCATTTGCACTGCAGCCGGATGATGATGGATGCATCCACGCAATTGGATTGGATGGGCGGTTCAGTCGCTTTTGTATTCTGTTGAATCCACACGCACGCGGTGTGGCCTCTGCTTATCCCTAATCAGCATCAGGCCTCTTCTTTTCTGTCTTTGTGCCGGCTTTAGGCTCGTTGGCTTTCCACGGCTGCATAATAAGAAGCCCGCGTGATCTGATTCCGATAGCTCTTAAACGATCCGATCAGGCATTTGCTGGTGCGTGCCGCATAATTAATATAATCTTCCTGAATCGATGGATAGATACTACTAAAGGTGCCGGCCCATACCGTTAGATCTCTAACCTAACTGGACCCAACAGCCCAGTTGGGCCTTTGATTTGCACTTTGATCGGGGGCGCCTAGCCCATCATGACTGGAGGGCCCCTGTCACCCTGCGCTATATAAAGAGGTGGGGCGGCGGCTCTAATCACGAGGTTGACCTGAGCCGACATTCCCACCGACAAAACCCTAAACCCGATCTAAGTGAGGGGCGCAACCAGTGACGGGAAGTCCCTCCACCGCTGCACTGCGCCGCCGTCGATCTTCACCGACCGTCATTGCCCGTGCGCAGACATCATCAACGAACCCGATGGCGTCCGCTGAACCTTCTCCTTCCGCGGTGTCAGGTTCACCACCATCTCCCTACCCTCTCTGTCTCTCGCTAGTTCGTTCTATACATGCTTAGGATGTACTGTGTCTCCCTTTTATATCGTATATAATAAACTATGGCTAGATCTATGATCCTACGGTTACACCAGTGGTATCAGAGCAAGATTTAGGAACAGATCTAGCTTATCAAAAAGGAAATCCAGTGCGGATCTAAAAAGAAGAAGGGGGCTTCGGCCGACAAGGGGTTCGGTTGAACCCTAACTTCGATCCCTTCGAATCTGAGAAAAGAAGTGGGTTTGGATGAACCCTAACCCTAACTAGGTTAAGCAAATCAGAAAAGAAAAGGGTTCAGATAAACCCTAACCCTAACTGGGTTAAAGAAACAGGGCTCATTTTCATGTCAAAATCAAACCCTAAAACCCGGAATAAATTCGGGAAAAAGAAAACAGTGAAACCCTATCCCCAAACCCTAACCCTAATCCCCAAATCGGATGAAATCCGAGCACAAGAACCAAAGAAACCGAAAGGGGAAGAGGGGGAAGGGCGTGGCTTACCTCGCTGCTGTGCAGCGTTGCTGTCACGCCGACGCGCGGGGAAAAGAAAGGGCCGGCCGGGGGCACTGCTCGCAGGACTCAGGCCACAGAAGCGTCGCGGCCAGGCCGCTCGATGGCGGTGCACTCGCCCGCTGGGGAGCGCGCACGCCGGCGAGGGGGCCGACGACGGCGTCGGGGCTCTCTGCTCGCTCTCGCCGTTGTTGCTCGTCGCTCAGTGTTGCTGCGCTGAGGAAAGAGAGAGAAGTGTGAGCGGCGAAGAGAGAGAGAAGAGTGGCAAATGCGTTATGGTTTCAGCTCGGAGGCGCGTGGCGTCGGGTTTTATTCCGAGCGAAACGCGCGCGCGATCGTCCGATGCTGGAAGAACGGCTGAGATAGAGCGGGCCAGTTTCGGCCCAGGCGGGGGGTGCGCGCCAAGCGGCTTTGCCGGCCCAGGCCTAGGTTGCGGCCTGGGTGCGGGCAGCGCGCGGTAAAAGGAAGTGGGCCGGGCCGTTTTCACTGGTTGGGCTGAAGAACAGTACGCATTTTGAGTCAATTTTGTTTTTTCTTTTTCCGGTAAAAGTTTTATTCCCTAGAAAATAGAAAATGGCTCAAAAGAAAATAGAAAAGAGGATTTTCCTGTGGGTAAAATTCATCAAATTGAATTATTTTTCGCTGCGTATGTAAAGATGTTATTTTCATTATTAAATTTGAACCAACGGGAGAATTTAATTTTGAAAAAATAGATATGTTTTAATTGATTATAATATTGTTATTATTCTTACCAACGTTGATTAATGGCAATATTATGATGTTTTGTCTTGCATCAATTCTATTTTCTGCCCAACGGTGATATAGAATTAATGTAGAGAACAATTGTATGTTTTAATTTTGACCAACGTTGAACTAAGGCATGCAATTGTTATTGTTATTATTTATGTTCTCATACTATTTGAATTGTGTTTTCAGGCGGGTACAACTTGATGAGTTGTATCAAAGAGATCTCCACTCTAAAAGGTGATAACTACATTGAGTGGAAGAAAAATATCGATCTGGCTTTCATCCTCACTGAGGTGGACTGGGTAGTCATCACACCGTGTCCCACAAAGCTTGTGGCACTGGTGCAGGAGACAAACGGGGCTGATGCCGCCTAAGCAACTAGAGAGAGGGATTTTGCATCCCAAAGAATGTCCTATAATCTTGGGCATAGGAAATGGGTCACTGCCAACAAGAAGTGTTTTGCTGTGATAAAGAACACGATTGAGCCTGTAATTGTGGGCTCAATCCCAGAGTGTGACACCGTCACTAAGTATCTAGAAAGAATAAAGAGTTAGTTTACTAGCTCTTCAAAGACATATGATACCCAGCTGATAAAGCAGCTGGTGACAGAGAGATACTCAGGCAATGGTGGCAATAGAGAGCCCATACTGAGAATGAGCCATTTGGCATCTAAGCTAAAACCAATGGATCTGGCTCTCAAGGATGAGTTCCTTATCTATCTGGTTTTTGCTTCCTTATCAAAAGAGTTTGACACTTTTGTTGTCAACTATAACATACAACCCGAGAAATGGGACATGGAGAGGCTCATGGCTATGTGTGTGCAAGAGAAGGAGAGAATAAAAGCTGCTAATGGTGGCACTATTAATTATCTCAAAGATAATAAAAAAAAGAATAATAATGCTAACCC